>NC_056736.1:523433467-523638467 GCF_019279795.1 Protopterus annectens
TCCAAATAACACTCCAAATAACATATTGTGGAAGCAGCTTTTGAGGTACCGACAGCATTCTTCTTGAGTACGCACCTTCCATCAAGTACAGGGCCTCAATGTCACACTATGGTCTGCTGTCCAAGAATCAAGTCTATGACATTTACTCACTCACCTGCAAGAGAGGCAGCCGTGGCTTGCACACATCTTACAAATCATGGAATGGATCCCATATCCAAAAGGTAGCACTCAGGAGTGGGAGACATAGCCTTACCTCACCATTGCATATACCATGGCAAACAATCATGTATGCAACTATGAAGTATGTGTTTGGAAATTGGAAGCCCATGAGCCCTCAAATGGAAACAGTGGGACTGAGGTCCCCACCCATAGGCAGTCACCACTGCACCTTCACGGCCCTGAAGGTGGCTGTGCTGGGGGCTAAGCAGGAGGGGCAGGCTGACCCTCTAATTGCGTCACGAGGGCCTCAAGCTGGTGTAGCAGATCCCCCAATTCTCTGCAGAGCTCCCTATGCACCAGGATGTAGAAAATAAACAGATGTCCATCCAAGACAGGATGACAGCACATGTTGCAAACTGGTCATGGAAGCTGCCCAGAAACAATCAGTAACACTGAGGGACTATAGCAAGTACTGCCTGTGCAGTACCTGTGTCGACAATTGCCTGGACTCTGCATAAGTGTAGTCTATGGGTTAGGGTAATCAGATGGAAGAGTTTTTCCACAGGAAATATCATCCAGAGCTCTCTACAGGTAGTGTATGCATAACATCAAGTCTCCCAAAGGTATGTGTTGCAATGCATAATGGTGTACCGAGACCAAGGCTGAAACCTACAGACAGTATTAATAATGATACATGTGGTACACAAGCAACACCTAAGTCCACCTCAGGCCCACCATCCCCATCTGTACCTTGCTGGTGCCAGTGTACACCTTTAGGTTTGCTGTTCATTAGTAGGAACTAGGGTGGCAGACATGGTGTTCTGCACTTGGAACACTGCAAAATGACACTCATGTGTGGCCCATAGTTGTCAAGCATCTGCAAAAAGGCTGAGGATAGGGAGGGTGCCATCCAGAAACAACAGTGAACTGAAGCATACATCCAAAGCTCACTAAGAATGGCTGTATCTGAACACAGTCAAGGTAATGAATTGTGCCAGACGTAACTCTTACTCCACAGCAACAGTGAAGGCACTGTGTGACCTCCAAGGGCTGTGCACATGAGCTGACCTTGCAATCCTGCAGAGCTGGGGGACATTTGTAGGGTGGAGTAACCAAATAATGGCAAGTGAAGATAGGCCATGCTAGTATACCCCTCCCAGGAGTAGTGAATGCTGTAGTTCACTTAACAGGTGCTGCATACTTAAGCAACCCACATATTGTATGCATCTCAATCAGCATCTGCACAACTAACACATTTGTTTGATACTGCATTTGATTGCACAGGTCATATGTCACATATCAGGTGTGCGTAAAGTCAACATATGCAGTATTGTGGCCCCACTGCATATCATGGAAGAGGCTGGCATGCCAATAAGGGTATGTACACTCCTTATAGCCACAGTAAGCTTTGAAAGTTGTCAGTGTAATTGGATGTTATTGCTCATACACGCACTGCTGATAATGAGATCTGCAAATCAGAGATCAGGCATTCACTACTGACATCTGTCCTCATATCCCCCAGGTACGTGTCAGACAAACACATAGGGGCTGTGAGCAAAAGAGCAAATAGAACTGCCACACATACACACATTCAGCAATGGTGTGTGTGAGGTATGGTGCACAGTACATGCCAGGGTGTTAAACAGGTGCACAGCAATACTGTGTACATGGGTGCGGTGTGTTCCAGGGGAAGGGGCATCACCTAACACAACTCATGCATCGCAGAGATGTATAATGCTGGTAACAGATTTAGTTGCAGTGTATGCTGTGTGCCATATGTCATTCATGTTGACTGTTGGATAATGAGAGGTCTGTGTAATATATTTGTGCCACCTCACCTGTAAGTGTCTGTGTGTATAGAGGTAAGCAATGATGTACAGGTCTTCAATTAAGTTTTTTGTTTTCTAGTCACAGGTACCGAGGTAGGTCAGGGTCCCTCCTGCAGGCAAACTGATACTGACTCTGACAATGATGATAGGTATGGTGAGGCACAGGCAGGGTTGTGAAAGGCTGAAGCTGTGTCATCAGTTGACATCCCACTGTTATACACCTCATCCCCACACACAGTCACATTGCCTATACATACCCAATCACCAGTGGCCATAGTTGAGGGACAGTTAGCAGGTGGTGGCATGGGACAGGACAGTGTGGTGACTATGGCAAGTGTGTCTGTACACAACAGCCATAGCCGGATGCCCAGCGAGGTACCACACAGGCAGATGTACAGGGATGCTCATAGGAGGGCTGCTGGCCATCATGCCCCTGGCAGAAGTGCCACAGCAGGTGTCACAGACCCATGTTTTGGGCCATCATGGAGGGCACAGGCACATATGGAACATTATACCAGAGTCTGAGGCTCCAGAGGGCTACTCATTCTGCTGTACTTGACATCTATGATCTTTGCAGGTGCCCACTGTTATTTTGCAGAGGTCCTGGATAGACGGTTGGGTGAGATGGTGAGAATCCTCGACCATGCAATGTCTGTGTTAGAGCATATGGTGGGAGTAGGGTGACAGCCACATGGAGGTAAGGACAGCAACACCAACAGGTGGAGGTCTACGTGGACATGCAAGTCATAGCCGCTCCAGTAGTGGCAGTACTAGCACCAGCACTGCAGGGGCGGGTGCTGTCCACACCACAACACAGCAGGCAATGTGCACATGGTCCTGGCTGGTCCCAACAGGTACCCGGATCCACCGGACATTTGTCATCATTAGGGGAGAGTACCATATCTGGGCTTGTAGCTGGTAGTGCCCATGGAACCCCTGGCAGGCACAGTTCTCATGTCTGTGGCCAGAGACTGTGAACTGTGCACCCTGTCATGTACAGTCTGCAGCTGTCCAACAAACCCCTGTATAGGGCAGCCACATGGCAGAACAGTGTGCATAATACATACATACACACACATCACCAACACAGCTAGGGCACCTCCATACCTACACACACCACATCTGCACAGCCCAATTGATAACGAAAACCCCTAACACACACACATGATGTCAACCAAACAACTCAGCCTAGGTCTTTGGCAAACCCACAACACACCCTGTGCATATGATGCTACCTGTGCCACATCCCTGTCATCCATACCACTAATGCATGGACAGGCTAATATGGTTCTGATGCACAGGGTGAATGTACTAAGGTTGAGCAATATAATGCTGTGTAACTTGTTTTCAGCTGGAAATTTTAATGCTTACATGTCAGGACGTGTAGCTGTCCAGCCATGATGCATTATAGCTCTTATTAGCACTGACTGATTGTGGCCTCCATAATGTATACAGTTTGTGTTGTAGGCGTCTATGTGTCAGCAGGATGTTGGTCTGCTGTTGTTTCCTACAAGAGGTATGGCACTATGGTGACACATTGACTGTGTCATATCCTGGGTACAGCTGAACACAAATAACAGGTCTGTAGAACAGTTACTGCATGTGCCACATGGCCTATAGGTCTGAGGGGTGTATACAGGTGAGTGCATGGCACTAATATCAGCAGCCCTTCTACAGTGGACAATGGCAAGTGTACTAGGTGGCACACACCACATGTTTGTATATAACACACACACACACACACACACACACACACACACACACACACACACACACACACACACACACAGATGCTTTGGTGTTGATGCAATACACAGAGAATACTGTACACATGGATGTACTTAATTTTGCAGTGAAACCATTTTATCCTATGTAATTCCACCAAGACAAAATAGGCAAAACATCACATCAGTAAATAATCAGTCTGCTAGTTTAATGTCAATGACGATGGTACTGGCAGGGTATATGTCCTCTTCCCCCAATGTAGTGTAATCCTGGAGTTGGTAAACATAGGTGTGCTGGTGTGGGTGGTACAGCCCACCACTTTTGGAGGGTGTGGGGTGGAGTAGAACCGCACATAGTGTGATTGAGAACTACTTAACCTGTTAACATAAACTGTACAGTATTACAGCAGACTAAGCAGGGGGATACACACAACAATAATCCCAATGAGGGTGGCTATGCCCACAACATCCACACCCAACTATATATGCCAACTCCAGTATCGCTGTACAGCTGTACATTGGGGAAGAGGGCATTAACACATCTACTACTAGTTTTGATGGAATGAATTTCCACAAGATGATTCCTTTGAAATGTTAGCATTTGCCAGTCAGTTCTCGGACAGATGACCTCCTGGGACATGTATTTTCTGCAAAATGAAGTAGATCCCTTTACATACACACACACTTACTTGGCAACACTGAGAGTAGAACCCCTACTTAGGTACTTATTGCCACTACTGTGTTTGGTCTTAATTGCACACACCACACAGCTTTTAGGATGAAGTGTGTCCCGAGTTTCCTGTTAAGTGAAGAACATCACCAGGCCTTGTACAGTACGGTAATGGGGGATATACTGGATGTTAATGAAAATACTGTCATATACATGTTGACAAACACATAACAGTCATAGACACATCTGAGAGACCTGGGTTTATCAGTGCTAACTACCTCGTCAGCGAGTCCATTCTGTTACAGATAATTTGCACACAGCACATGCATCATTGGGCTGGATAGTGTAATCAATTACCTGTATGGTTGATGGTGACAGTGGTTCTCAACAGTGGACTTTGGGACATGTACTGGGGGGTACCATGGTATAAAGACAGTATACCCAGCACCCACACCCCATATTAGATATTTTACTCACTGAAACTCATGAAAATACTCTGACATACCCACAATCACACATTGACCAGGACTGCAATACAACACCTTGTCTATCTCATCAGTGCTACTACAGGGATATGTATTTATTGCACATGCCACAGGGATAGTAGGGTGATGGTTTGTCATGGATCTCCTAATGTCAAGCAAAATCACTATCCCTTATACTGTATGGCAAGGGCTATTGTAATTGGAGACCGTGGCCTCAGAATGCTGTATACTACAAATATACACACTTGCACACATACACACACTTGCCAGGACTCAAAGGTTAACCCATGCCTATCTACCCATATGTACAACAGTGTTGCGCTGGTACTGCAAGCTCCTGGTAGCCCATAGGTTGAAGAGTGTAACAAGGTACATTTAATGTCCATTACAGCAGCAGCCATTTCTAACTATGGCAATAGGGGGTGCAGTGGGTGAGAAGGCCTTCAGGGTATTATCAACTACAAGTTTACAAACACACAGACAGTGTTATCCTCAGTAATGCACACTGACACATTTGTCAGTACTGGGGTCCACAGGTGTTCCTAAGTGTGTACCAGGATATTGTCTATGGAGAGATGAAAAGAGTAGGGGATGTGGGTACAGTGGTATAATGCCACCTGACATTTGTCAGCAGGCCATCTATCAACTGATGCCAAGTGACTGATCCCCAGGGTGACAGTTAAATGCAACACTCATCATCTGGTTGTCTCTTGCAGAGGGCCAGTGAGGTACTCCAATTGACATGTATGCAACATATATTACATAACACGGCCAGTGTCTGGGTTGGAGACCTGTACCCAAGCATGTTCTGTTGACTGTGGTAGTCTAGTTGAGGTATTCATGGCATGTGGTGCACACAGGTGGGGATTCCTAGCTCTGGCATTCATAACACAGCTGGGTAGACATGTCAGTCAAACATGGACTGCCTATAAGGAGCCAAGATGGATACCAGACATCTGCACATCTGTACAGAGGACAGACAGAAATCAGCTAGCCAACATGTTATGCATTAGGATGACTGTTTTGACAGATAGATGTCTGACACTGATAGGTATGCCATTACTACATGACAGCAGCCCTCAATGACATGTCCTATACACATAGTAGTCTACAGTTAATATCCACATATCAGATCAATATTCAGTAGCAAATACTTAACACACAGCTCACACACCAAGAATATGATAGTCAGTACTCAGAGTCCAGCTTTGCATGCAGGGGTGTATGGTTCCAGTACTACAATCTGCAATCTACGCTTACATGGGAAAGCACTTTTAACAGTAGTAATGTAATGATAAAATACATGCAAGTATGACTGCATATAACCTGGGATACTACCCATGTATGAAACACACACAAAGAGAAAAGATTGTTGTACTAGCCATATATACTCAGGTGTCCCATACAGTATACTCGCACCCATTGCTACTGTAATGACAGCACACAGAAGCATGTTATGCACATGGAATTAAATGCACTTATTAAAGATGTTATTACCCTGCTATTTTCTCAGTCTGGAATGTGATCACTGGTTACCAAGGCTAAGCTATGCTAAGCACATTTTTGCACTGGTAAGCGAAGCCTACATGGTGTGAGCCCTTTTTCATTCAACCATACATTAGCAGCACTTACCACTGAGAAAACCATTAAAGCTGCTCAAAACTGCCTTCACTACTCTGCATCCAACAGTCCTTGTTCTGCCTAGCAACAAAATAAACAGCCCTTGCTGGTCTTTAACCCAGGACCCTGTACACTATAGTCACAGCAGTTAACCACTAAGCCATCACAGTTGTGAAGATGTTTGTGGTTTTTTCAAATATATGTGTCAGTATACATACTGAATAGTAATCGTTAACAACTGCTTTGACTTCTACAATTGTGTAGTACTTTTTTTTAGAGAAAATAGTGTTGAATCAGTATGTTATTATATCTAAATATAAACATATCCTCAGTAATGCACACTGACACATTTGTCAGTACTGGGGTCCACAGGTGTTCCTAAGTGTGTACCAGGATATTATCTATGGAGAGATGAAAAGAGTAGGGGATGTGGGTACAGTGGTATAATGCCACCTGACATTTGTCAGCAGGCCATCTATCAACTGATGCCAAATGACTGATCCCCAGGGTGACAGTTAAATGCAACACTCATCATCTGGTTGTCTCTTGCAGAGGGCCAGTGAGGTACTCCAATTGACATGTATGCAACATATATTACATAACACGGCCAGTGTCTGGGTTGGAGACCTGTACCCAAGCATGTTCTGTTGACTGTGGTAGTCTAGTTGAGGTATTCATGGCATGTGGTGCACACAGGTGGGGATTCCTAGCTCTGGCGTTCATAACACAGCTGGGTAGACATGTCAGTCAAACATGGATTGCCTATAAGGAGCCAAGATGGATACCAGACATCTGCACATCTGTACAGAGGACAGACAGAAATCAGCTAGCCAACATGTTAGGCATTAGGATGACTGTTTTGACAGATAGATGTCTGACACTGATAGGTATGCCATTACTACATGACAGCAGCCCTCAATGACATGTCCTATACACATAGTAGTCTACAGTTAATATCCACATATCAGATCAATATTCAGTAGCAAATAATTAACACACAGCTCACACACCAAGAATATGATAGTCAGTACTCAGAGTCCAGCTTTGCATGCAGGGGTGTATGGTTCCAGTACTACAATCTGCAATCTACGCTTACGTGGGAAAGCACTTTTAACAGTAGTAATGTAATGATAAAATACATGCAAGTATGACTGCATATAACCTGGGATACTACCCATGTATGAAACACACACAAAGAGAAAAGATTGTTGTACTAGCCATATATACTCAGGTGTCCCATACAGTATACTCGCACCCATTGCTACTGTAATGACAGCACACAGAAGCATGTTATGCACATGGAATTAAATGCACTTATTAAAGATGTTATTACCCTGCTATTTTCTCAGTCTGGAATGTGATCACTGGTTACCAAGGCTAAGCTATGCTAAGCACATTTTTGCACTGGTAAGCGAAGCCTACATGGTGTGAGCCCTTTTTCATTCAACCGTACATTAGCAGCACTTACCACTGAGAAAACCATTAAAGCTGCTCAAAACTGCCTTCACTACTCTGCATCCAACAGTCCTTGTTCTGCCTAGCAACAAAATAAACAGCCCTTGCTGGTCTTGAACCCAGGACCCTGTACACTATAGTCACAGCAGTTAACCACTAAGCCATCACAGTTGTGAAGATGTTTGTGGTTTTTTCAAATATATGTGTCAGTATACATACTGAATAGTAATCGTTAACAACTGCTTTGACTTCTACAATTGTGTAGTACTTTTTTTTAGAGAAAATAGTGTTGAATCAGTATGTTATTATATCTAAATATAAACATATCAGATAAATATGGTGGGATACTTCTGGGAAGGTATATACAACACTCATGTTTACACATAAGGATATATATATATATATATATATATATATATATATATATATATATATATATATATATATATATATATATATATATATATATAGATATATAAAAACATATGCCCATAACATGTAGTGGAGTCATACCTCAGCACCAGTAGTCACAACCTCTTAGTGCAAGGGGATGTAATGTAAGTATTGCAGGTATAAATGTAGAATCTTGCTACAGTAACAGGGGTTGTGTTAACAGACATGTTGTGTGGGAAGTCACTTCTGATACTGACATGTACACCATCAGTTAATGACAGACATCATTAGATCATCATAGTGAAGTACCACACAAATCACAGTAATGATACTGTGGAATACAGCAGAGATATGACCAATAAACCTGGACAGTCTGACACAATCTGGTCAATGCAGAGGTATACACAAAACTCCTTAGTGTAAGACTTGTGGACCAAGCCTGACAAAGTGGATGTTTACAGCCATGTAAATGGGGATCTCACAAAAATACTGGAATAGATAAGCTCACAAAGTTGATGCATTCACACACTTCTGTCTGTCCTAATACATTAACCAGAGGAGCAGAGCTCCCAAGACTACATACTTCCCATTAGTTAGTGGCATACATCTTTACAGCATCCCACTGCTTTGTCAGAAATGTACAACAGTTTTGGTGGCCAGGCAACAGTACATCTGACAAATATCTGGACATAACATCACACTAGGTAAATACACTGAGCTGCTAGGCATGTCACAAAGCACTGTGCAAAGTACAGGCAGACTACCACATTTCCTATGGGGGGAATACAGATGTACTTGCAACTATAGCAGGCACTACAGGGATGTAACAGCACGGAGTAACAGACACCAGTGTGAAAGTGCGTACCCACAACCAATCAACACAGTCACAGTCACATTATGGTAAGCCTAATTAATATTACAGTATATGGACTGTGTGAACCAAACCATCCTCATATGTGTCAGTCACACACTAACCCTACATGTACTGGGCCAATACACCGTGTAGTCTGATGCCTGACTGTGGTATGGTAAATATGTCAGTCTGGCCCTACAAACATGTACGCTGATATGGTACCATAAACTGAACCAGCATGCAACATCAGATAGAACAGGACCAAGAACAATGACATCTATCACAGTCTGTACACAGGCCAATTAACATATTCACAATACACACTCTGTCAACAATCACCATAAGTACATAGACCTCACTACTGTACACTCTACAACAGAATTTTCAGGTTTTGTCCTCAAATATAAGGCATACTATACATAACATGTTTAGCAATCTGATATCTCACTGGCTTATCAGGTATGATGTCAGTAAATAATGATGTACTGTACATATGCACCTCTTACTGCATGGCATATGGACAAAGTGGGACAGACTTGGGGGACAGAGGCACATACACAGGGGCAATACTGACGTATTGCTGTGATAAACTGAGAAATTCCTGGTGTAATAGTGTTTGTTGTGACATATCTCTTCTGAGGGATATGAAGTCAGTAACTCACATGGATGTCACCATGTACTGACTACAATCATCAGAGTATGCTACTGCATTTCTAAAGATAAGAAATGTGTGAGTAATACAACACATGTAAGACTCCAAACTCTGGCCAGTCTACAGAGAGCCCAACAGGTGAGAGTTTCCTCAATCACATAACACTGTCATGCCAGACTTTAAATCATGTACAATGGCCATATCCACACAAACCTTGCTAAACCAACATTACTTCAAATGTAGAACAGCAATACTTACATTCTGTCCCATTGTCTGGAACATCCCCCTCCTGTTTGTTGGCCTGTCTCCACAGTGTATGTTGTAAGAGGTATTTCCAACTACCCTCTGTGATGGTGTTTGTCAAAAACCTACATGAAGTCCTGCTCACAGTGAAGGAAAAGTGCCAACATCCACATGAAGTGCTTAGTTATAGGAGTGTGTTTCCATGCAATTGGCTATAGGAATGATACCACAGCTGTTCCACATGCAATTAACAAGTGGGGGACTGCAATTCGTGCACAGGCCATCAGCTGATCATGAGCATTACTTACAAATCTGAAGCTGCTGCCTATGCAAAACAGATGTACTTTTTCACATCCACCAGAGGGAGAGAGAGACAAAGTAAGAAAGGAAGGTAGTAAGAGAGTAAGAGTCCAGCGTGTTTGTGTATGATCCGTGAGTGGAGAGTGGTATCTGGGTATTATAACGGTTGCCTATACTGTTTACTAATCCATACTGTCACATAGTAATTGCACATGGCTGTACACATTTATGGCTGAGGATTGTCTACAACAACCTCTACAGCGTTTGAAAACCGCTGACCTTGTAATGTGGACAATGGGACATATAGGTCCTCAATATAATGATGTAGCAAAACCCACACAGCAATGGATCCGGTCATTACACAATCACCCCAACACCCTAACAGGATACTGATGACACAAACACAAACTTACCAGCACTGAGTTTCAACCACCTACCTGACTATATATTGCCTTCAAAGATTCCTTTGGACAGCTTTCCAACATGTGTAAATGTAATTTTAACTATTTGTATGCATATTATATGGTAAAGAACATAAATGGGTTAGGTTAATGTAAGTATGTGTTATTTGCATATTTATATATACAACCAAATGGTTGTTGTTTATAAATGTTTAATATATGTATTGATATTAACTTATTGTTCTTTTATCATGTGTTATATATAACATATTAGAAAACTAGAATATGTATAAAGTACAAAATCATAAGATAGAATAATATAATTTTACATATTGAATATATACACAGCATACAGTTGCATCGACATGTTTTATTCATTTATCATCACTCACTACTATTATTGTGTTTTCTATAATTTTTTTCTATTTTTTAGATAAGAAGTTGAATTCATATCAGTCAAGACATTGCATGTCCAGCAATTTTTAGATATATTTTTTAGATATTTATATGTATTTTTTAATATACATGAGTTTTAGATTTTTTTTTTAATTTTTATTTATATATTTTAAAATATATATATTTATATATAAACATATATCATTTTATTTATGGTTTTATTATTAAATATAAATATTAAATGGTTTTCCATCATCATCTATTATTAAAATAATTACATATATATATATATATATATATATATATATATATATATATATATATATATATATATTTAAATATGATACAAGTATGAATTTAATGTAGTTATTTATTAAAGAATGAATTCATGGAATACAGCTTTAAATTTCAGAATCAGTATCCCGTCCGTTTGGCGCCAAACTGATTCAATGTTTATAAATAGTTTGTATACAATAGAATGTTGAATTTCTGAAGAAGTCTTACTATCTAGTAGGATGGAAATGTGTGTATTTAGTGCGTTTTAAGTGATTAAAGTGGTAGTTGTTTCAAAGTTCGGTTTTCCTGGTGTTTTTCAATAGTTTGTTTGTGTATTTAGTGTAATTGGTATTGTATTCACCATCCACTCATGTGGGTTACTATTGTGGGTGGCCAGTGATGTGCACTACATCCCATGTATGTGATCTATATTCCATAACATGGACAGTGTCTGGGTTGTGCACATGTCCCACATGCATGTTCATTGACATGTGGAAGTATACTTGAGGCCTCTGGGGCATGTTGTGTGTACAGATAGTCATCTTCTGATGAAGCATTCCTGACCTCTTTTGGGGAGACCTGGCTATGGAACGGAGGTCATGCTTGCACCTACATTGACAGCATGATGCAGGTTTTTAATGGAGTTAGTGGCATCTGTCCATACAGGGCATTTGTATAAGGCATGGTATTCCCTTTGTGGGTTACATTTGCAGACTCTACAGTTGTTGCAGGCATCCAGTGGGGAACATAGCAAAAGGACCACTGTAAACATTTATTTTCCTACTGTAGGGATGGAACAGGGTGCCATGTCCTTTTACTTGCTGGATAACACACAGTCAGGAGATGTAACACATCACAGTACTTTCTGATGTCAGTGGCACTGTTGTGGTCAACAGGCATGTAGTCCACTGCAATCACACCATGGTTACTATCTGTAAGGCAATATGCAGGGAACTACCAATATAGTGGTTGTTGCCTAGCCAAGTGTGTTTGTGTATGAGACATGGGTGGAGAGTGTTCTCTGAGTAATACAAGGGTTGTCTATATTGTTCACCAATCCATAATGTCACATGTAGGGCTATGGATTGTCTACACCGGCCTCTCTGACGTTTGACATCTGTTGTCCTTGTAAGGTGGGCACTGTGACATATACTATGTCCTAAATATAACAATTTAGCAAAACCTGCTCCACAATGCATCCTGTTATTACACAATCACAGTAACCTACACACAGGATACTGATGACACACACACAAACACACACACAGGCACGCGCGCGCGCGCGCACACACACACACACACACACACACACACACACACACACACACACACACACACACGTGCGCGCACACATGCACACACACACACACACACACACACACACACACACACACACACACATTTGCCAGTACTAAGAGTCACACCCCTACCTAGCTATGTATTGCTACTACAGTGTACCGCATTTATCGCATGCACCACGGAGCTTATAAGATGGAGGTTGTCCCAAGGTACTTCTAAGTGAGGAACATCACCAGCCCTTGTAAATACTGGCATTGGGTGATGCAGTGGGTGAGAGATCCCAAAAATAATTTTATCCTAAACACACATTTACATTTGCCAGGGGTGATGTTCAAACCTCTATCTAACAATCTTTACGGACCATTATGTTACGTATTTACCATATGCACCGCTGACCTGATATGGTTTACGGTTGGCAACAGGTACTTCTAAGGTGGATGATATCTGCAGGACTACTAAAGGCAGGCTCTGAGATGGGTACTGGGTGAAAATGGGGCCAAAATCTTTGAGGTACACACATACATATGTACACACACACACACAAACACTTGCCACAGATGAGATTCAAACCCATACCTGTTTAGTTACTGCTACTACATTGTTCTGCATTTATGGCACATGCCATGGAGTTTATAGGGATAGACCTTGTTCACAGGGGTATTTCAAGGTAACTGACATCAGCAGGCTTGCTAACGTAGGGCAATGGGAGGTGTAGTGACTGTGAATGGCCTCAAAATCATTAATCCCCCCCGCACACACACACAAAGTTTCACAGTTGCCATGTCTGGGATTAGAACTCCTACCTTAACTAGTATGTTACACTATAGCATTACGCAGTTATCACAAGTGCCACAGAGATTATGGGTTTGAGAATTGGCCAGAGGGGTATTTCAAGATGACTGACAATCATGAGTGCTAACATGGGCTATGGGAAGTGCAGTGTGTGCGAATGGGCCATAAACCATTCCTCTGGAAACATACACACACAACACTCAGTCACAAACAACTTTACATTTGACAGGACTGTGTATACAAATGCTAGAGGAATACTGATTTGTACGATCATGTTACACAGTTATCACAAGCACCACAGACACTATAGGGTTGAGGACTACCAAAAGCAAATGTCTACAGTAATTGACATCGACACATCATGTGATATTGGCCAATTGGATGTGTGGTGGGTGGGACAGCTCCCATGATAGCAATCTCTTTGTCACTGTCTGCCTCTCTCTTCCCCACATGTGCGTGTGTGTGTGTGTGTGTGTGTGTGTGTGTGTGTGTGTGTGTGTGTGTGTGTGTTTCACCTATTATAGTGTGTTGGCCTTGGATATGTGTGAGTATTCCTATCTAATGTGTGTGCAAAGCATGAATGGTGTGCAATGTGGTGTGTGTGCACAGACATCTGCGACTGACAGATATGTATAGTCCACTGTTGTTGTCAGACATGGGCTTCATTTCTCCAATTGTTGGAGCACGGCCAGTATGACCTTCTGTATTGAGTGTGTGAATCCATTCCAGGTAGGTTGTACTTCAGTGCAGGATTTTGTGTTCTACACCTATAGCTAGAAACCTGTTTCTGCAGGATATCTGTAGATAGTTTGACAATATGTAGTCACAATGGGCGAAAGATAGTGGGATACTGTAACTATTGTGTCCGTGCTGCTTGTGTTACCTGGTTGGTGTTAGCAGAGATATTCAGACATATGTACTGTTTTACACTATGATGTATTATGCCATGAGCTACTGACAGATATACTTATTTGCTCACAGTTATTTCCTGGGAAATACAAGATGAATGAAGCTGTGTCCAGTATTGTGGTCTGCAGCCTACATATTCTTGCACTCATGCCATTCTGGAGGGGTAGCTGCAGACACTTGCTGACGGGTCTGTGTAAATTGTCCAGCACCTTCGTACTGTGGTGGCTGAGGATCCCCTGCTTGCACATCTATCGACATAACTGAATGGCCATATCCTGCTGTGGCCATACCTCTCAGCCATACAGATTCACCCAGGTTGCCCAGAGGCAGGGCTCATATATCTGGTCAGTTTCCCTTCACATTGTTGTTTACAAGTGGGTTTGTAGCCACCCATTACTGGGTTTGCAGGCAGAGGTAGTATGGGCACACATCAGAGTTTCAGATTTCACACACTCCATGGCGTCCATGCTTCCGCACCCCCCCCCACTCGGTTATTCTATCCTCTTCCTAACATTATGCAAGTGATATCAGAGAAGTATCACTATAGTTGTCCCTTCATCCCAGCGGTATTTAGGGGTTGGTCCACAGTTCATGCAGTACGACATGGTGGGCATGATACTGGGATTTGTCAACATGGTCTTGCATTTGTGTTCTGTGGACTGTGTTATGTTGTTAGTTGGGACCCCAAGAGATAACATACACTGGCAGTATGGGTATGGCACAGGCCTTTGACAGAGGACTGTACGGCATTTGGTAGTGATGCAGGCCATCTGTAGCAGGCCAGTACATTCTGTCACTCCTACAGTCCCAGGCTGCGAGCCACTGGATTCCCCTGGGGTGATAGGGTAGAGGTGTTAATGTCAATAGTTCCTGTCCATATTAATCCATTGTTCTGGATGATGGTAGGGTGCTGCTTACAGCTAGGGACACACCTGCATGGGACCTCTTCAACATGCTGAATTCTATGGGTATTCCCATACAGAAGTGGGGGTCATACTGTACTTATTCCCAACAGCAGGGATATGACCCGTGATAAACCTGTGGCTGATGGTGGAGTGAGCTGAGTGCATGTGTGATATGGAAGCTTCTTGCAGCTGACTCACAGATATACCTGGGACATTCCTCCTTATGCTGCCTTGTGCAGGGACATAGGCAGTCTCTCATTACTTCATAACTGTGCTTTTGTGGTCTGCCAGTGATTGGCCATACTACATCAGTATTCCATACTACACAGACAACTAATGTGCTGCTAACCTGTATGTACAATTCCAAACGTGTGCAGTTGACAGTTATATTTTATGTACTCTGTCTAGGGTACCTGTGTACTGTGTGTATGTCTGGGCCCACATTCATGGCATATCCATCTTTCACATGGTGACAGATATTGACATCTGATCAATGATAATGGATGATGCTGAATTGGGTCTTGCTGGGATGCATTGTGGTTGGCACTGCAGTTGTCAGAACATGGCCCTCTCATTGACAGTACTGGCCATAGGCCACAGGGACACAACTCTCCATGCTGACCACTTCCACACAATATACAACACACAACAACCTAACACACAGAGGCCTGCATATTGTACAAATGCAACAATCTAACCTGTAAATTGGGCCAGCTCAGGTAATCTGTGCTCCACTGTTATTAAACCCACATGTACATGTTACTGCATTTCTACATAAGATTGTGGGGGGGGGGGGGACACACCTGACAACTGTAAAAATTTGCTATGACTCTACTGGCATTTCAGGTACTCTGATGGTTTCCATTTCGTTTTGTATTCTGACCTATCATGCAGACTAGAGGCATATCAGTAGAGCAGATCTTAGGTTTTATTGACTTACATTTCTGATTCAGACTTCTTACCCTGCAGAACTAACATACAACTGCCTGACCTGTTGTAGTCTGTCTGTGTAGGTCTGGAGGGGGGTTGTTCTCCACTGCAATTAATCGGAGGCCTTAGCACAGCCTTTCTTTATGGTCATCTACACCTGTCTTGCTAGCTGAAGCTGTTGTTGGTTATGTGAGTCTCACTGACATGCATGTCTGTGTGTCCTATGGACACACATTTGGGCCACCACATGTACTGCAGTGGAATTGGTCACCTTGTCTAGTACTGCCTACTTTGTTGACATCAGTATTTATGGATTTCATGCTGCCCATATAGGTGTCCACTATCTGCTGCCATCCCATTCAGCCACCCGATTCCCTTGCATGCTCACATCCATACCATAGATACAACTAGCAGAACATACTATTCCATTCAGCAATTGATAGGAAGAGTGACTTACCTTGTGGCTGCGCCAGTATTGAGGATGGTGCTGGAGGGCTGACTATGTCAAATGCACATAGTACACTCCCTATACATGGTAAAGCACAGGTAATGTCATGTTTAGCGATCCTTTTACTGTATGTGCGAGTCAGAGAAAGGTGTCATTCCCTGGGTTCCTACCGTGTCAGTGTATGTGCTATGCATTCCCTCTTTGCCAAAGCCTGGACATACTGGGCATGCTTTCTTCTACATGGGCAGGCTCAGGTTGTTCCTCCTCTGAGTCACTCTGTGCCTGTGCTGGCCTTGGCAATGGTGGGGGGGGGGCTGTGTGGCCCTGCTACTTGCTGTTCTTGCTGCAGCTGTTTCTGCAGGATCATATTGTGTAGCATGGCACATGCAATGAAAATTTGTGTACATGTAGCTGGAAAGTACTGCCGAAAAGTATACCAAAAATTCATAAAAGTATCACCAAGCCTCCCTTTTGCCCCATTGTTTCAGTTAGTCACTCCAAAGTTTATCCTTTAGGTGTGGTTATAGGCAAATGGTTAAAATGCATATATACCAATGTAGCACATTTGATTAAAGATTCCTGGGCTTTTTTGGGAAATTTAACCTTCAACATATGGAAAGAGAATCTTATTTTTATCACCATAGACATAGATTTATTTTCCTGTATACCCAAACATCAGGGTATAAATGATTTCTGTAACAGTCTGAGGAAATTCTCTAATTTGGAATGGGACAAAATTAGTTTAATTATGGAACTTATGTCCATATTAGACATAATTACATATATTTTGAAGCGGAGCACTTCAGACAAATCAGGGGGGTGGCAATGGGGGCTGCTTGCGCCCCCATTTTCGCCAACCTGGTTATGCTGGAATGGGAAACTACACACCTGTTTTGTAGTAGTTATTTCAAACGTGTCCTATTATTCCAGATTCCTGGACAATATTTTTATTCTATGGGACGGACCCCAGGAATAGTATTGGGCCATTTATGGACTACTTGAATAGTACAAGTACATTCTTAAAATTTACTTTTTCATGTAGTTCGGATGGTATAGGTTACTTGGATACTTTCATTTCCAACTCTAGTAGTGGGGTCAATTCTAGAATATACAGAAAAAGTACTTTTTTGAACAGTTATCTGGAATATTCCAGTAACCATCCTAAGAACATGATGAAGAATATATATAAGGGACAAGGTATTTGAGCTGCCTTTATGACATCTATATATAATGACATGATAGATGAAGTAAATTACATTAAATCTATGTTTACTTCTAGACGATATCCCATACCTATGTTGAATGATGTTTCAAATTATGTTGTGATTGAATGGGGAAAAAATATCCCCTTTTGTTAGGCAAGGAATTTATTAAGAATTCAGCATCAGTGACGAAAGGTACTATTTACTCAATACAATAGAGCTTGTGTTTTGGAATTCTCCCCCTATGCAGATTGCATAAAAAATATATTAAGAAAGAATTGGAACATTCTTGTGGTCAATCAAGATATAAAGAAAATAATAGGTGACACACCAATTTTTGTCCATAAAATGGGAGCAAATATTAAGAAAAAAAGTGGAAAACGGATTTACATCAGGAATAAGAAACGATCACAGTAAACACACTAGATAGCATGGGAGTTGTAGGCAATGTAGGTCTGGAGGGGGGTTGTTCACTGCCATTAATCGGAGGCCTTAGCACAGCCTTTCTTTATGGTCATCTACACCTGTCTTGCTGGCTGAAGCTGTTGTTGGTTCTCACTGACATGCATGTGTGTGTGTCCTATGGACACACATATTGGAGATAGTATTTTCTAAAATCAACCCATCTAACAGGACTAGAATCAATTTTAGGTATGGTAATTGCAACACTAGATACATTATTTACCTGGCTAAATGCATGTCATGTCACAGTTACTATATAGGTAAAACGGAGACAAATTCAAGAAGATAATTTACAATCACCTACATAGTATAAGAACTAACGACATGAATAATGCCTTGTACAGACATGTAGCAAAATATGGAGACACACATTTTTTTTAAGTTTGTGATATTAGATCAAGTTAGTTTAGGTCCAAGTGGTGGTAATATTAAGGCACTCCTTGGTAACAGAGAAATCATATGGCAAATACGAACTCATGCTGCAAGAGAGCCCGGACTTAACGAGTACATTACCATAAAACCTTTATTACAACTACGTTAGTACATCAAATATATCTTTAGGACATTACTGTTGTATTTTGATATATTTATATTATCTATTTGAGAACATCTTAAGGGGACTTTTTAATAGATTATTATAAAAACACATACATTTTTACCTTCATGATATGTACTGGTTGTATTATATAAGTATTCTATGAAGTTCAGCAAAAACAGATTCCCAACAGGGAGAAAAAACTTGAAAAATAAAGATTATTATTTAGCACATTTACTATACTGGGTACAATGTTTATTTTGTATCCAGAATAGGTACACTATGGGGACGTAATAGTGTTTTGAATAAGTCTGAAACCATAGTTTAGTATTGTTTCAAACTTCAAAAGTTAAAAGTTAATAGTTTTTCAGCTTAGCATTGCCTGCTGCTATGTTCTTTCTATACACATGTTTTTTACATATCAATGTTTTTAATTCATGGAATAAATTTTTATAGTATTTTTTATATGTTCACTCAAACTTTTTAACCAATTTTTTTGTTTGTGGAACTTAGTGGATATGTTTAAATTTGGCTAGGTATTATATGCATTGTTAAACAGATTCTTTGATTTGTTTTAGATGAAATGATTTGTACTAAGCACTTTTTCTAAGGGCGGTTCACCTAATGTTATTTTATGGCTGATGATTGGCTTATCAATTAACTAATTAAGTGTTTGTAAAAAAAAAAAAAAAAAAAAATTTTTTTTCACTATTTATTCTGTTGTAGTTAGAGGTTTCGTTGACTCTGATGAAGCCAATTTCTGGCAAAAGCGCTTAGTCGAAGGAACATTTTGTTGTCAATAAAGCTGGTGTATTCTATGAAATTCACATACAGTTTTTAAATTAGCATTTTTTATAATTATTATAAATGTTGTTGTTTGTTTTTCGGCTTTTGCCCGGTAAGGGGTCGCCACAGCGGAACTCCAGTCCGCTAATGATTGGCAGTAGATTTTTTACGAAACGCAGAGATGCCAGCTCGATGCCTAACCTTCAACAAAGACACACCCATTTATGCACGCATGTCTTTCAAATGCTACCCAACCGCGGGGAGGACATGCAGACTCCACACAGAAGGCACTCCCAAGCCAAGCCGAGAATCGAATGGGAGAACCTCTTGCTGTGAGGTAACAACGCTACCGCCATTTGTATTGTATTTAGTATAGTTATTGAAAATCAGTAAATATGATTTTATTTGAACTGATATATACTTTTTGTTTTAAATGGATTACTTTAGTGTTGGAAGGCATGGAGGGTTTATTTACTTGTATTTTGATACTTGCATTGTTATTTTTTATTGGCACCAGTTTACTTTAAAATATTGAACACTGAGTGACTTTTGGCACCAAAATGAGATATTTAAATGCATATTCAACAGCTGTAATATATTCTGATGAAGTCCAACTTAGTGTGGATGAAAGCGCTTAATGTGTTCGAGATTTTTATGGTTCATTCATTAAAGAAGATTTTTTTATACTTCGTGCATTGGCATTGTGTTCTGACTGCATCCGTAACTTCAGCGGTTTCTGCACTTGTTTGGGACTGTTTACGATGTTGTTACACTGAATTTTGTGTATTCTTGGTCAAGTTATTTTTTATAATTTTGCAACTATTTACCATGCCAATGGCCATACATTTGGCCATTGGCATGTCTACTACATTGAATACATGCTTTCTTTGGAGCTGTCATGTCTCCGTTTTGTAATTTGCAGAAATTTATTCGGTTAGTAGCCGAATACATTTCTGCAGGTTACACTATTCCTGTACATACGCCTGCCTGTTTCCTGGATCGCTAATTCACCTCATTTGCATGTTTTTCACCTGCAAATGGGGTAATTAGCATGCAGGAGCTGGTCCGTGCAGGAACAGTGTAGGAGCGCTCATGCACTTCCCAGGACCTCGTTCCTGGTTCGCTTGTTGGCCATATTGCATGCAGCAGCTTTTGCACTATTCCTGCATGCTGTGCAGAGCTTGCTGAATCCCGAGGATAGAGAGTTGGCACAGTAATTTTGAAAGCATAGTCCCCCCCCCTTTTTTTTTAAAGGATCCCTGTTTTTTATTGTTCCTCTACTGCCATCTCTTTCTTGTTTCTGATTTGCCAGAAGATGGCAGAGACAATTATTTTGTCTTAAAAAACGCAGAGAGTTAAGATTTATAACGCAGACCTTAAAAATCTTAGTAACTCCCTGAATTAATTTCTGTCATCAAACTGTTTCAGAACCTCATTATTTAAAGTAGAATTTAAAATCACATACTTTACCTCATCAGAAACGTACATGCCCAGGTATATCTACTCAAAACAGTAGCAGTAGTAGTGGTCCTAGACACAATATCTACACAATTATATATTGTCCTTAAAGCATGTTTACACACATGAAACAAGCTAGAAACTGTAGTATTCAGACAGGACCAACCTTCTGAAGAATGTAAAGAAATTTGCTAATGAAATCTTTCTAATATCATACCTTCTTGTCTGCAGGGGAAGGGTTTGTATTAATAAGTGTTCTTTATTTTTTGGGACTGAAGGCTGTGGGTCAGGGTTATTGCAGGCCGTATTTTAACAAACCCTCCAAGGCTGCCATTAAAAGGAGGAATGGGTATAGCATGTGGTAACTCCATAACACAGCATATCATACATCTCAATTTAGAGAGAACATCTTGTTCCCATAAAAATATATCATTCTGACTTGGAACTAGTCTGAGAAAAAATTCTTCTCACTGAATTAGAGGACAAACTTTTCTCTCTGGGCATGAGAATATATTGACCTAGTTGATCTTCCAGTATGGATCTCTGCTCTCCATGATGGAAAGTCTGCAAAAACTCCTGGTTAAGGTAAGAAAATCATCCTTATGAACAGACTAAATGGCTTTGGAAGAGCAACGTCTAACCTTTGTTTTTGTTTTTTTTTCTAGGGACATCTCTTAAAGGAAACAGAATGAGGGCTGGCACTTCATCCTGGGCAAGAGGTCTCTCTCCCCAGCCACCCCAAGAAGAGCCTTCCAGTGAAACAGCACAAAGATTAACCTAAATTCATACTGGGATTTATAGTGGGCGATTCTCCTTTATTTGCAAAGTTTGGAAAGAATACTGGCAAGTTAATGGATTGGTTGATGTTGTATTCTGACACCACATTAGGAAGGAAGGAAGCAATGGTACATAAAGTGACCCTATCCTTATGAAAAATTAAATATGGAGGCTTAGAATATAATGCTTGGAATTCGGAAATTCTTCTAGCAGATGTAAATGCAACTAGAAAAATAGATTTCCAGGTTAGGAATTTAACATCACATTTAGCTGCTTGTTCAAAGGGAGAATGAATTAAGGCATGCAGTATCAAATTTAAATCCCATGACAGAGTGAGGTTTTTATAAGGGGGGGTCTTAGCAGGATAGTGCCTCTCAGAAAGGCCTTGCACAGCTTACATGAAGCCAGTGAAGAATTTTGAAATCTCACATGAAAGTTAGAGATTGCTGCAAGTTGGACTGTAATAGTTGATGAACTAGCACCTTCATTAAATAAACTCAGCAAAAATTCCAGAATAGATTGAACTGGTGCTGAAAAGGGGTCTATCTGATTTTGCTCTGCCCAACAAATGAACCTTTTCCATTTACCCCTGCAGAGTTTCCTAGTAGAAGGTTTATGGGAATATAAAAGTATGGAATGGAGAGGGGAAGAGAACATTGGTTGTCAGGCTATTAAAAGACTTGGAGAAATCACACTATTAGTTTTAAGTTTGAGATATCTGGATGAACTGTGCCTGCAAGGTGGGACAGAAGGTCTGGAACTAGATCCAGAATCCAAGGTGGATGTAGTAGATGAGGCCAAAGGAAGGGAAATCAAATTTGTTGAGGCAAACAAGGCGCAATGAGGATGACTTTGCTCTTCAACTGAGCTACTGGAACAGGAGAGGCAAAAAGATCACAGCAAGGCTGACCCCACTGACTGAAAATCATATCAATCACTTTGTTGGTGAGAGACCACTCATAAGATAGTAAGATGGACCTGCTCAGGTAGTCTGCTATCACGTTGGACTTCCCCGGAATATGCACTGCTATTGGAAAGCGGCTGAAGATATCACCCATTGCCACAATCTGAGGGCTTCTCGACACAGGGGATAAGATCTGTTTCTCCCTTTTTTGTTGATGTACCAAACTACTGACATGTTGTCTATCTGGACTGCAACTGTTTTGAGAGGGAGAGTGTCTTGGAATGCCTGCAATGCCAAAAGCACCACTCTCATCTCCAGAACATTGATATGCAAGTTGGCTTCTTCCAGGTACCAGGTGCCTTGGACTGTTTTCCCCAGGAAATGCCCCCTCCCACCCAATCTGGGAAGCATCCATAGTCACTATGGCCTTGGGCTGAGGGAAGATGAAAGGGCCGCCTTGTAGTACCTCTTGTGATTGCATCCACCAGCAAAGATATCTTTTGCATGCTTGAGTTATTCTCATCTTCGCTGATATTGGTTGAGAAAGAACTGACCACAGTATTGCTAGCATCTATTGTAGAACTCTCATGTGGAATCTCGGTAAAGGAAATAAAATTATTGCCACTGACGTTGACCCAGGGCTTCCAGAATCAATCAGGCTGAAGTTCTGGTACTGCAGATTAGTTTTCTGACCTGCATCCTTATCATTTGTACTCTTGAAACAGGAAGAGAAGCTACCATCAATACAGGGTTGAGCATAGCCCCTATTAACTCTAATGTTCAGATTGGCTGTAAGTGAGACTTCTTGTAATTTATGGTTATTGCAATATCTGAACAAGTCTGTGACACCTGACTGTGTGCTTTTATTAGTCGATGCCTGGTCAGGGCAGTAATGAGCCAGTCATCTAGATATGGAAACACTTGGAATCTCTGCATCTCAGGTGAGCTGCTGCTACTACTGCCATACATTTGGTGAACACTCTGGGGGCTGTGATGTGGCCAAAGGGCAGTACTCTGAACTGATAGTGATTGGCTCCCAGCTGGAAGTGTAAGTACCTTCTGGATAGTCTGTTAATTTTTATACAATAGTACACACATCTTAAAGGTCTATCGAGCACATCCAGTCATTCTTGCTCAAAAAAGGCAAAATGGACTGAACTGTGATCATCTGGAACTTTGTGTGTCGGACTGACTTGTTCAATACCCCGAGATCCAAAATTGGTCTCCAGTCCCCCATTTTCTTTGGCACTAAAAAGAATCTTGAGTAAGTCACGGATTCTATTTGGTCGAGCGGGACCTCTTGGATAACTGTTTTTCCTTAGCATCTTTTGGATTTCTAGTGCTGCTGCTTTCCTCTGATTGTGTGGAACATTGGGAATTTTTCTTAATGATGGAGGAGGTAGGGAAAAGGGAATTATATAGCCTCTAGAAATAATTGTCTGCACCCAACTGTCTTTTGATATATCTAGCCAGGCTCTCTGGTGCAGAGATAAATGACCCTTGACTGCCTCCAGAGGTGGGTAATTGGGCCTACTATCAGGAGTGATGAAATGGTCCGTCAGAAAAGAAATCTCTAGACCCCTAGTTTTGAAGGCCTCTTCTGCCATGGGGGAATCGCCTTCCATTATAGCTCCCCCCTCTGCGGGAACTATCTCAATGCATGTCCTGGAAAGGACCTTAGGACTTTTTGAATCACATTTTTCGACCTTCCCGTTGATTCTTGTAAAAGGTCCATTGAGGTGTCAGAAAATGTACACCCACTGCAGAGAGGGTCTTTCCATCTTTCTTGCAACTGGAGAGTGTGTCTTTCACTATGGGGCCAAGCAAAGAAGTGCCGTCAAAAGCAGCATTGATGAACAAAGACTTGAAGGGCTCCGCAAAATCACACAAGCACACCCAGGCATGCCTCCTGATGGAAATACCTGAACCCACGGCATTTGAGGCACCTTTTGCAGAATGTGATATAAGCCCCATGGATGAATTAGATATAGCTTGTATATTAGCCAACTGAGAGACTACTGCAAATTCAGCCTCAGCAGTTTCAGTTCCAGAAAGAGATTCTGAAAGCTCTTTAATCAAATCTCTGAGTCTCGTAAAATGTGCCCGATAGATCAGTGATCTGAGTGCAAATGTTGCTGAAGCATAAACACGCTTCCTAAATCTGTCAATTGCCCTAGATTCTCTGTTAGGAGGATGGACAGTGGAACTCTGTTCCACATGTTCCTTTTTAGTAGCTGCTGCCACAACCATGGAATCTACTGGCACCCCTTTACCTCAAAATTCCCTTCTTTGTGGTGGAGCCAGAATCCCATCTGGTGTCTTGGGGATTGGCTCAACTGAATTAGGTTCCCTCCACACCCACCTGGAGACCAAATCAATGAGCTCATCAGTGGGATGAGTAACCGAGAAGCTAGATGGACCAGCTCCAAAGGCCTCCAGAAATACTGATTCCTCTGGAGAAGGGTCTTGGGAAGACCAGCGAACCTTCTGTTTAAGGATCTAAAGAATGTCTCCAAATAAGACATCATTGGGTGGTGATTTTGGGGAGCCCTCTCCTTCATCAAAATCATTATCCTCAGTGACCGACTCTTGAGAAGAGTCCAAGTGCCTCCTTCCGCACTTTCTCTTCCTAAGGACTTCCTCGGTGGGATGGTCTGATGAAGTATCAGAAGAGATTAGGATACCTTGCTGGGTAGTCTGAAAACTTTGAGCTGGCCGTCCCTGTGGGGTAGAATGTTGAGGCTCACAGTGCAAAGTCATCTGAGAAGTAGAGGGTGGATTTGAGGGGGTAGGACCCTTCTGATCTGCCAAAGAAGAGAACACTGTCTTCACAACTTCAAAGGCAGACTGCTCCAGAGAGAAGAAAGACAACAGAGCCAGGAAAGCAATTTCTGGCTCATAACCTCCCACTGCTCCGAGAAAGTACAGTTGTGTACACTTACCATAAATGCAGATGTTCAAATGTATTCACTGTTGCAATCATCACATTTGGGTTATCTGATTGCAGTAGCCCTCAGTCAGCCTGATTATCAACGTCTTGGGTCCTGCATCAGTTGCTGTCTCATCTTCCATGATGTCACGTAGTCAGGGTATAAAGCATGCACCCAATGCCATTTTATCAGTTTTTCTTGCCGCAGATGTCAGATGTCCCCATAATGGGAAGCAATTAAATACAAGGTTACACCTCCAACAAAAAGCAAATACACCAGAAAGCTTTAAGCATAGTAAACAAGAATAGAGGTATAGACAAAAGAAGTCAAGGGGCTGGAGGGAGGGTAACCAAGACTGCAACAGTGAATACACTCGAACATCTACATTTATGGTAAGTGCACACAACTGTACTATGTTCTTCGTGTTTCACTGTTGCAGTCATCAGATTTGGGTAGATTCCCAAAGCTAAGGATGGGAGGAGGTAATTAGATTCATTAGGACCAGCTATAAGGCACTGCAAGACTGCAGTGGCAAAGCCAGCTCTGGATTTAGAAAAAAATGGCAAGTGGTAATGCTTGGTGAAGGTATGTACAGAACTCTAGGTAGCAGCTTCTAGGATGTCCCTGGTAGGGGCACCTCTGAGAAAGGCTGTAGAGGTAGATGCAGCCCTGGTTGAATGTGGTCTTATCCCCTGTGGGGTAGGTTTTCCATGGTGCTTATAGCAGAAATAAATACAATGGCCTATCCACTTAGAAATGATTTGCTTTGAAATAGCTTTCCCCTCTGCCCCTGTAGCAAATGCAACCAGCAGCTGTTGAGATTTCCTGAGAGGTTTAGTCCTGTCCAAGTAAAATCTAAGTTGGCTATGCACATCCAAGGAGTGTAGTATTCGTTCCCCTTTGTTCTGTGGATTCGAAAAGAAGGTTGGCAAATTAATGGACTGATTAAGGGCCACACTGGATACCACCTTGGGCATGAAGGAGGGATTGGTCCTGAGGGACAATCTGTCCGCATGAAAGATGATGAAAGGTGCCACAGCCATGAGGGCCTGTAATTCAGACACCCTTCTTGCTGAAATGATGGCTAGAAGGAAGGCTGTTTTCCAAGAAAGAAATTTCAACTCTGCACTTGCAGCTGGCTCGAAGGGAGGTACAGTGAGCTTTTCCAATACAAAGTTAAGGTCCCAGGCTGGAGTAGGGGATCTCCTGGGTGGAAGTTTTTGGTCCCTCTGAGAAAATGCTTCAGCATTAGATGAGAAAAGAGGGGTGATTCTGCATTGTAATGAGCTGAAATGGCTGAGGCATGAATTTTGATGGAGGAAAATAAAGGCCCTTGTGAAGCATCTCAGTTAAATATTGAAGTATCTGAGGTAAATTGGGTGCTGCTGTGTCCATCCCATGAGTTTGGCTCCAGGAATAGAATCTTTTCCATTTTTCAGCATAGGATTTTCTAGTACTAGGCCTCCTTGCCTCCAGAATGACAAATCACTTGTTTACTGAGGGATGGGAATGGAGAGATCAGGTAATTAGCCAGGCTGCCAAGTTCAGGGTTTGAAGCTGTGGGTGCAGAATCTGGCCCTCCTGCTGAGACAGCAGAGCAGGGGTCTGAGGCAGGTGCCATGGTGCCAGCAGTGACACACTGCACAAGAGGGGGTACCAGTGTTGGCGTGGCCAGTCTGGTGCAATCAGAATTGTCCTTGGTTTGTCCTGTTTGATCTTTAGTAGTACCTTGGAGAGGAGAGGCAGAGGGGGAAAGGCATAAACTGATAGGTTTTTCCAGGTGAAGGACAGGGCATCCACTTTCCAAGCTTGTTTGTGGGGAGTCCTTGTGCAGAAGTTGTCCAATAGGTCATTATGGGGGTGGCAAACAGGTCCATCTCTGGGCTCCCCCATTTGTTTCTCAACATGTTTAATATCTTTGGATCCAGTTTCCATTCATGTGGGTCCATGAGATTTCTGCTTAGGTTGTCTGCCAGTATATTTAGCTTTCCTAGCAGGAATTGAGCCTGTAGGTGCACTTGATAGCTCAAGATTGTGTTCCACAGAGCCATAGCTAATCTGCAGGGTATGAGTGGGTTCCCCCCGTTTGTTTAAGTACCACATAACAGTGGTGTTGTCCATCTACCAATAATTGTCCTGGAAGAATATGGTCCTTGAAGGCTGTCAGAGCATACTGTACAGCTAACATTTCTTTTTGATTGATATACAGGTGCATTTGACTTTGGTTCCATTTGCCCTGAATGCACTGCCCTGCCAAGTGAGCCCCCCATGCATAGTCTGATGCGTCTGTTATTAGGGTTTGGGCAGCAGGGGGTAGAGTGAATGTCAGTCCCATGTTTTGGTGGTAGGCCTCTGCCCACCAAAGGAACTCTATCTGTAGACAAGGTATGATAGGAATCATTGATTGTAGATCCTGAGAATGTTGACACCATAGGCTTTTTAGATACCGCTGTAGTTTCCTCATATGCAGTCTTGCATATGGAATTAGTAGAATACAGGAGGCCATGAACCCCAGGGCTTGCAGAATTTTCCTTGCAGATAGCTGGGTCTTTGTGGCCAGTTGTTTGAAGTAGGCTGTCAAATGAACTTTTTTCTCTGGTGTGAGGTAGGCCATCTGGGAAGTTGTATTCAAGCTTGCTCCCAGGAATACAATCTGTTGGCAGGGTACAAGATGCAATTTATTTTCATTTATGGTGTACCCCAGAGAAGTTAGCAATTTCTTTACAAATGCCATTTAATAGTATGTCCTGGCTTTCTGCCTGAATTAGACAATCGTCCAGGTATGAGTATATTTGAATATTTCTTTGCCTGCAGAATGCAATGACTGGAGCTAGGCATTTTGTGAATACCCTGGGTGCAGTAGATAAGCCAAAGGGCAGTGCAGAGAACTGATTTGCCTGCTTTGAAGTGTAGGTATCTTCTGCAAGATTCCCTTATTGGGATGTGCAGGTAGGCTTCCTTTAAATCCAGTGTTGCCAAACAGGCATCCTTGCCTAGCATAGGAAACAGCTAGTGAAGAGTTAGCATCATGAATTTTGGGATCACCAAAAATGTGTTTAGGATAGAGAGGTCCAGGATAGGATGCCAGGAGTGGTCTTTTCTGGGCACCAGGAAAAGTCTTGAGTAGAAACGTTGTCCCCTTTCTTCTTCTGAGACAGGTTGAATAGCCCTGATATTTAGGAGAGAGAGAACTTGCTTTTGAGTCTCTGCCCACTGATTAGGGGGTAGATCTGGCCAACCGTTTGGGGTTGGTAAGGAGTGGAAGTGGAATTTGTATCCTTGGGAAACTATATTTAAAACCCATTTGTCCTGGGTAATGAGTTTCCAATTTTTTGCCTGCAGGGCAATCTTTCCCCCTAAAGGAACAGTCAGTTGTGCAGGGCTTGGAAGTTTTAAAGTTAAGTCATTGAGACAGTTTACCATAGGGGGGAGTCTTACTACTCCCTGCTTTCGAAGTGGGAGCCCCCCATTGCTTGGTCTTGTGAGTACCTTGGGAATGAAGCCTGGGTGTTTCGCTTTTTCTGAGTTTGAACTGAGGCCTGGAAGAGGCAGGAAAGGACCAGTTCTTAGAGAGCCAATGCCTACTAAATCCGGGAGGCTGTACTTGCAGGAAATCTTTAACAGTTTGCATACATTTAGCTTTTTCCTCCATCTTTTTAAGTACTTCTTCTGCTTTGTTGCCAACAGGCGGTCTTGGTTTAAGGGAGCGTCCAGCAATTTAGCTTCAACATGATCTGGCAAAGATTGCTCCTTAAGCCAAGTATTCCTTCTAAGTACAGACCCAGTGACAGCAGCCCTGCAAGATGCCTCTAAGTAATCACCACTGCCTTAACCTTAGACAACTAGGATGGTTAGAAATACAGAACCATATACTCTGTCAACAGTTACTTATCACACAAAAGATCCTACACCACCCCAATGATACCCCCATCCTCTCTAATCTGATCTCTCCGTATAAAAATATGGCTACACTACATTCGGCACATAAACTCCTTGTCTCCTCAATTAAATCTAACAACAAAGCTGGTGATTAACTTTTCTCAAACACTATAGGGAAAAACTGGAATCAGCTCCCTCCTGAACTATCTACCCTAGCATCTGCATCTCAATTCAAAAAACACATAAAAGAACATCTAAAAACTAAGTGGCTTTGTCCTTGTGCAAACCCAGACCGAAACTTTTATTTCACTCCTGTTCTTACCCTACCCTTCCCCCCCAACTCTTTGCCTCCAAAACTAGTTACTTCTCGTCTTGCTTTAATCTTAGTAATATGATACAATTTAAGAACTTTTATCTTTCTACACATACCCTAATTCTACCTAATGCGTTTGTTTATTTATATTTAGTTTAACTTTTACCTGAATGTTTATAGTCAATATTTTTTAATGCCATTTTACTTTTCTCCCTTTACCAATGTTACCATAGTACTGTTATCTTATATAACTTTATTTCACTTGTTTGCTTTTTTATATTGTTATTGCTTATGCTTGGAGCTTTTCTCCCCGGGCCTCTACTGAAAATGGACATGTATCCAGTTAGACTAGCCCGGTCAACAAATGTAAAATAAATAAAAAAATAAATAAAATCAAAACCACATTGCAAAGTATGTTTTCCAACTTGTTCAGCAGAATGCATTAAATCCTGTAAATCTTTATTTTCAGCACAGTCAGGAATCAACATAATTTTCTGTTTAAGCAATCCAATAATGTGCTGCTGATACTTAACATATGAAACTGGCAGTTTAAGGGTCTAATGGCCAAGGTTGCAAGTGTATACCTTCTTACCCCATCTATCCAGCGCTCTGGAATCTCTATCAGAGGGGGTAGGACTTTTGGCAGTAGTAGCCTTAATGCCCTTGGGTCCCTGTGAAATGGTCTCAGGATCTGCAGTAGGATTTTTAAAGAGGAACTTATGAGAGTCAGGAACCCTGTAATACCTATCAGGTTTTCTGGTAGCAGGAGGTAAAGGAGTCAGGGGTCAGGCTAGATTCCAAGAAGGCATAATCTACAATGTCTAGTACGGGAGGGGTAGCTAAATGCCTAGCTAAAGGCCTGTGTTGAGGCAGGAGTAAAAATTCCCTAAGCCACTTTTTGGAGTCAGAGTAATCCTAGCTTTCCCAGTGGAAAAGTCTCTAAGAGTATGCAAGGTTTCACCAAAAGAGAAATCCTCTGGAGGGGAAGCAGAGGGAATGGAATCCTCCGCATCAGAATCCTCATAGGTAGATAAGGGCAAATCTTGGTCATCAGAGAAAACAGAAATTTCAGAATCCTGATCAGAAAAATCAGAAGGCAGTCCTAGGTCTCTTAGAGGGGGAAGGGTGGCTTCCCCTGATTAGAGTAATAAGGTCCTAAGCCATTCTTATCATTTGTTTTTTTAGGCATAGGGGCCTAACCATGGGGTCTGGGTGTCTGTTTTTTAGGCATAGATCGAGTTTTAGGCCTAGAAGAAGAAGATGGCATTGGTTTAATATGCAAGTCAGTAGGCCTGAATACACCCTCAGAAGCCGGTGCCTGCACAGTGGCTCCTGACCCATTCAAGGTAGAGACATCCACAGGTTCCACAGTAGAAGAAGCATCTTGCGGCATAACAGACTCCGAATGGGTCTCAGTAGAGACCTGCAAATCTGAAGTAGTGGGTATCAGGGGCTACAAAAGCACCTCACCGAGTACCGGTGAACTGGCGACCAGCTTAGGATAAGCGTCATTGGCAGCTTTGGACCTAAGTGGTCTGTCTCTGTCTTTATCTTTGCATTTTTTCAGAATGTTGGGTAGTCGGGTGGCTTAACAAAGCCATTTCTGGATAATTGAACAGAGTACCAAAATATTTAGAAGTGTAAATGAACTGATGATGAATAGTTCACTGTTTAAATAGGGCACAAAACCGACAGCGAGGTACGTCATGGTCTGGGCCAAGGCAATAAATGCAGTATGAATGGAAATGAGTTATTTGCTTTCCACAAGAAATACAATTATTAACTTTTACTGGCATCAGTTTAGAGCAAGAAAAAGTTTTCCCAGTGGGGTATTTAGCTTAGTTGAAGACTTCGGTTCTGAAACTCTAAAACAAAAATTTCAGGAGTCGGCAGACTGGCACTTGTGAACTGCTTCTGCTTCAGGCACCGCACGGCAAGAAAGACTGATAAAATGGCGTTGGCTGCATGCTTTATACCCCTGACTACCTGACATCATGGAAGATGAGACAGCAACCGACGCAGGACCCAAGACTTTGAAAATCAGGCTGACTTGAGGGCTACTGCAAGCAGATAACCCAAATATGATGACTGCAACAGTGAAACACTACGAACATCAACTCACCCAAGGTGGACATCAGAGCCAAGCTATCCAGTGCTGAGGTTCAGAGAGAAAGACATGGCTCTGAAAACCTCAGAGTCAACTCCAACCTTCCAGATCTGACAGGGATGCTTTGGCTTCAAGAGTCATCCAGCTCAGAGGATGTCATAGCTGGTGTACTCAGAGCAGTATTCGGATTTGAAGAACATGCTTTGTTCGGATCCAAATCAGATGGACCCTGAATGCTCGGATACGAGGACTCTAAAACAAGAGGTTGACTAGAGAAGGAGCTGTAATGGGTGGAGTGGTAGATGATCGGACTTCCTGACCTGACAGGCTAGGAGTGAAAAGAACTCCCATCTGAAATTGCACCATGAAGAATTTCCTCATCATCCTCTTCACATCTGCTTCTGAGAGATTCCTGGAGGAATGTGAAGATGCAAGAGATGGCAATTTAGAGAGCCTCTCTAAAAAGGGAGAAGACAATCTGGATGGGACTGAATCCAGATGAGGAGAATAATTTGTCCTTTAAAAAAGATTTCTGATATGAGGGTGTAGGATCCAGAACAGGCTTGATCGGATCTGATGAGAGTTGGACCGTGAGTTATTTCAGATCTAATTTCTCTTTTTTCTTTTTAGATTCTGAGGAAGAAAAGGCTGAAGGCTTAGAAGGTTTAGACTTTTTTACAGGATCTCTAGCTTTGTGTTTGGAAGATTGATCCCCAGTAATGGCTTCAGAGAATAAAGCTGGCAGCAAGCCTTTCAAGATCAATTTGTTTTCCCTGTCAGCTAGTGCTTGGGGGTTAAACCCGGAACAGATACTGCAATCCTGCTGTAAATGACCAGGCCCAAGCAATATACACAAAGACTGTGGGAATCGAAATAAGGCAACTTGTGCCCACACTTATCACACTTTTTAAATCCTGAAAGGCATTTTCAGACATTCTAAAAATAGTAAATTACAGTAATAACAGAATTACTAAACTAAACTTTTTTTTTTTAACCAAAAAGAGGAGGAAAATTTAAATTCCAACAATGGTAATCAAGAAATACAATTACCTTGTAACTAGGAAAAATACCATCTATGGTAAAGGAATAGGGATAAACCAAGTGTAAAAGGAGTATGGAAGAAGGTTAGGTCTACCAGCAATCGTAGAAAAGAGTACGCTCAAAAGTGTATGAAATAAAGGAATATAGCAGTAATGACTTAAAAAATAAAATTAAAGATTAAATAAATAGTTTTAGATAAGTAGTTTTAAATAAGACGTATAAAAAATACTTATCTCCCACTCTACACTCCAGAGCTGAAGGTAACCACATCTATACAAGAAATTGGCAAACAAGATCTGAGGGATATTAGGGATTGATGCATTACGGGTAGGGAAGGAGCTCAAGAGTTTTTTGGAGGCCAAGAGCTAGTGTAACGGCCGAGTCAGATCCGAGGATCGGATCCAAACCCGTTAGTTAAGGAATGAATGGAAATTGACAAGATCAGATTTGCTGTTATAAAAACCCAGTAAAGCATTTATTAATTTTCATATACCCACTTCACCCTATGCAGGGACAATGGAGATCCAGAACCTCGCTGGAAATGCAATAGACATACAGTAGAAAAAAAAACAATTCTTAGCAATATGCCGCTCTATCACAAATTGTTTGTGCTACTATGAGTGATTTAGAAGGTAGACAATCTCCCTGGTAGCATGTCTATGGAATGAGGGAGCAATCCAGAGCACCTGGCAAAAGGACATGGAGATCCTGTACAGAATATATTCCAGATGGTAGTCAAACTAGGGAAGCAATAGCTGTGAGGCAGTAATGCTATTTACTACACCACTGTTCTAACCCCAAGTAAAATAGTTGAACAGATACATAAAGATGTTTCATTCCCTTTATACTACAATACTATTAAATTTCACTTAGAACACAGTTCTTTTCAGACAACTGAAACAGACTTGATGGCAATTTGAATTTCATTTAGAACAAAGTCTCCTCAGTCTGTTGAAAGAAGCTGCTGATGTCAGTTGAAAATGCCCAAGATGAAATCCCCTCCCAGGGATTACCTTTTCAAGTAAGATTACTTGAAAGCAGTACTGTAAAACAAGCCATTACAGATTTAAACATCCAGAAAACAATTAAAGACACAGCAATCATTTCAACAAATGAAAAGATTGTGTAGGTATCATGTTGAAAGACATACCAACACACTACAATAATCAGTTGTCAAATCACATTAAAGGAATCAACTTCCTTAGACTTACAAAACTATAAACAGAGTCTTGTAACAAAAATAATACAAACACCCTGCACTATAATCAATTATACAACAACCTCCCCATTAACATTCCAAAATGTGCACGCTGATTGGTCAGCGTGCCCATTGTAAATCAGACAAGTTTTTAAAAGCAAAGGAGATCTTCCTTTCTCCTTTGCTTCCACACACAGCTCTGATGTACTGCATAACCATATGCATGTCCGGTACATCAGAACTGCCGCAGAATACTGGACAGCTGCAGAAGGGCAGCAAGGAGGCATTATACAATGCCATTATTTAAGAAAAGTAAGTATTTCTTTTCTTAAATAATGTCATTTTATAATAGCACTAACCCACTTATGGGTATAGGTAATGCTGGATTTACCCACTGTTGTCTTTTTTTGGCCACCCAGGCTTCACCCTCATGACCAAGCCACACCAACCGTGGGTAAATCCAGCATTTCCCACACCCAGGCGTGGGTTATTGCTTAATTAATTTATATACAATATTCTTTCTAAATAAAGCATTATTTTTCTGATCTATTTATTTTGTTTTGTCATATTTTATTTTACATTTGTTGAGCAGGTAAGTGGACTGGTCCAAGGACCATTTTTAGTCATAACCCAGACCCTGTGCCAAAGCCACTGTATGTAACAAGCTTGTAAGGGTTTCTATATAATAAAGCACCAAATTAAAATAATACACAAAAAACAAGCAATAGGAATCATCCCAATGAATTTCAGTTTGAGGTAATACCTAATGTGTATACAGAAAAACAAAAAAAAAATGTTAGTCTTGCTCACTGCTAGTTAAATTATAAAAAAAAAAAAAAAAAAAAAAAACATGAGAAGACAGGGACTAAAATTGTAATGAAATAATCCTGAGATATAATGGATATTTACAAGTATACGGCACACCTCAGTATAAACTCATGGCAGATGACTTACTAACTGAAGCAAACAGCCAACATTTATGAACATACAATGAAAATCAAACCAAGACTCAAGATTACAACGAGGCAACCAGGCCTTTGGCTGAAAAATTCAAACAGCATATATTCTTCAAACAGAAGGATTTATCCAAGTAACAATAAGTCCAGTCTGTGTAAAATTCACAACTCACAGTTCATTTATTTGAGTGGCATAAAAACAGTAAGCGCTTTCGCTAGATAGCTTCCTCAGACCTTCAAGAACAAACACACCTTTCCTTTCCTTATATACTACCTTCAAATATTTCAAAATGTGTTATTTCAAAATGTGTCATTACCAATCAGAACACTTCTTACATGGTCATGTGTCTAAATATTTATACAAAAATGCAAAAATGAAAGCAAAAATAAAAATGCAGAAGTAAAATGATAAAAGCACAGCGACAACTTACTCAATATAAAAGCTATAAAAGTTATACAGCACAAATATAACATGCACTAATTTATACAGAAATAAAATAATAAATGCACAGCAACAACTTGCTCAAAACACAATTCAAGAGTACAATTCAAGAATATAGTTCAAAATATGTAAAGGTTATGCAGCACAGTAATAACACAAATAACCTGCACTGATTTATAATATAGCCATAATACAACCATAGAAGTCAGAAATCAAATAATTTGAGTTTCTGACTTCACTTTTTCATCTTCCTATTCTTTAGGTAAGGTTTAATAGAGGCTCTTTCATTGAGTCCTCTTCCTTTGTCTGCTCTAAAGGCTATTATCCATCGTGCCTCTCTATTTTCAGTAACATTTCTGATGTCACCTTCTCTAATACTTGGTACAATAACCTCTATAACTCTGAATTTAAATTTGTGTCTCCCCTTCTTGCATAACATGTTTGGACAGAGCATTATGCTCACTTTTAGTACGAATATTATAAAGGTGTTCCCTTATACGATCTTTAAAAACTCTGTTGGTTTTACCAACATAGAATGAGTGGCAACATTGGCAATCTGCTAAGTAGACCACATGAGATGTCAAGCAAGTACCTGCTGAAGTAAATATGAATTCTTGGCCTGTATCTGGATGTACATATTTATTACTGGTATTAATATATGAACAAAATTTACATTTACCACAGGGTTGAGTACTGTATTCTTTATCTTTATGTGTTTCAGCACTTTTTCCATGACAAAGCAGTCTTTTTAAATTCTTTTTATTTTTATACAAGAAACTGGGTTTTGTGCCTAGCAGACTATATCAGAGTCTACTGTAAGTATGGACCAATTCTTCATAAACACTTCCCTCAGCTCTTTGTTATCACATGTATAAAACAAAGGAATTTTCAATTGTTTATTTACTGAGGTATTGACAGACTCTACAGTGTTTTTCTGTTGCGGTCCATAGTATGGTTGGGCCCTACTATCCCTAAGACTAATGACATCACTTAAATTTCTCTTGATTTCGTTGGTGTGATAGCCCCTCTTTGTCAACCTCTTTTCTAAGCCAACAATTTCATTCTTTAAGCCTTCTTCTGTGGGGTTCAGCCTTGAGGCTCTCATCCCTTGTCCTTTTATTAAGTTTCTAAAGACATAGTTTGGGTGCATACTTTATCTAGATAATAAAGAATTCCTATGACAGGGTTTTCTAAATACCCCTGTATTTATAGAACCATTATGTAGTCTCCCTATATATAGATCGAGGTATTCCACTCTTTTACTAGATGAGGCCATAGTAAATCTTAGACATTCAGTTAAGGTGTTAATCTGATTCTTAGAAATTAGTAACTGTGCCTGAGTTCCTGTCCAAATTAGGAAGAGGCCGTCCACGAAACGACGGTAAAACATAACATATTGCATATACATATCATTCTTATAAAGGACAGTGTGTTCCCAGTGTGCTAAAAACATGTTGGCATAGCTATTGGCACATGACGTGCCCATAGCTATGCCATCACACTGGACATACATGTCCCCGTCACAGGTGAAGATGTTATTCTCGAGTATACTCCCAAGGAAATGACATACAAGATCTATTTGTATCAAACTATAGTCACTATTCATAACCAGATAATCATGTATATATTTTATGCCCAACTCATTTGGTATGATAGTAAATAGTGATTGGAGTCTAATGTGACAAAGTTGGTTTCTCCTGGAGTTCTCTATAAATTCATATTCTCATACAAATCAATGAGAAATTGTTTAGTGTCTCTTAAAACTATTTTATTTTTATCAATGACTGGGCGTAGATGTTTTTCTACAAACAAAGAGAGTGGCTCTGTAACCCATCCTGCACCTGCCACTATAGGTCTCATTGGAGGTTTTTTGCTATGTTTGTGTACTTTAGGTAAGCCCTGTATTATTGAGATCAAAGGATTCCCCACTCTTAAATAATTATAAAAGTTCTCCATTAATAACACCACTTCTTAAATCATCCAGTAAAGTGGCAGAAATAGAGTCCATCACATGATGATGGACATAATCTATAGGTACTAACTTGTAAAACATTTCATCATTTAGCATTTGTCTCAGGAGTGCAATATATTGTTTCGTGTCTAAAATGACAATTGGACCGCCTTTATCAGCTGGTCTGATAGTGATTTCTGAGTTACTTTGTAGCCTTTTGAGTGCTTCTCTCTCTATATAATTCAGATTGTTCTTATTTTCAATTGCTTTTGATTTCTTTTTATTACCATAGAACTTGTATAGTTCTTCTGTTAACTTGAAATATGCATCCACCAAAGGGTGGTTGTTAGGGACATATGCACTCAGTTTCTTGAACATTATCCTATGCTCATTAGAGTCACTTCCAAGATCTAAACGCAGCATAATATTTCTGCAAAATATTTTTAAATCTAAAATGGTGTCAGCTAAGGTACTATCATGACTTGGAATGAAATTTAAACCTTTTTCAAGGACATTAATCTCATGAGCAGTAAATTTATAGCTGGAGATGTTCCAAATCAGTGACTCTCCATTCTGCCCCACATTTTCTTGATTGTTTGGTTGGCATTCCTGTATCCAGAAAATTTCCTTTTCTGGCGGCCTCGGCTCATCGACCTGGGCTTCCCCATACCTCTGTCTGTATTGATAGGCAGGGGAAAAGGGGGGCATTATTGATCCATTCTGCCCCACATTTTCTTGATTGTTTGGTTGGCATTCCTGTATCCAGAAAATTTCCTTTTCTGGCGGCCTCGGCTCATCGACCTGGGCTTCCCCATACCTCTGTCTGTATTGATAGGCAGGGGAAAAGGGGGGGCATTATTGAGTGATCCTACAGTATTCTCATTTACATTCACTGTGGTGGTCTTAGGTCTAACTACCCTTTCTTGCTCATTTAATAAAGCATGATTTAGTTTTACTACTGGATATAAATTCCTGTTATGATATTATCATTCACTTTATCATTTCTATCAGCATTACTTTCAATACTAATACATTCATTGACAACAGAGCATGCATTTATGTTGGGCATAGCAGCTTCACTAGGCCCCTTGTTCATTTGTACAACTGCTGTATCACTAGCATCATGTGTACTATCCTGATACTCTGAACGTGGCCTATTCTTGGGCCACATAAAGACATGTCCATTTTATAAAAATAAGAATAATTTAAAAAGACTGCTTTGTCATGGAAAAAATGCAGAAACACAGAGATAAAGAATACAGTACTCAGCCCTGTGGTAAATGTAAATTTTGTTCATAAATTAATACCAGTAATAAATTTGTACATCCAGATACAGGTCAAGAATTCATATTTAATTCAGCAGCTACTTGCTTGATATCTCATGTGGTCTACTTAGCAGACTGCCAATGTTGCCACTCATTCTATGTTGGTAAAACCAGCAGAGTTTTTAAAGATCGTGTAGGGGAACATCTTTATAATATTCGTACTAAAAGTGAGCATAATGCTCTGTCCAAACATGTTATGTAGGAAGGAGAGACACACAAATTTAAATTCAGAGTTATAGAGGTTATTGTACCAAGTATTAGAGAAGGTGACATGAGAATTTTTACTGAAAATAGAGAGGCACGATGGCTAATCACCTTTAGAGCAGACAAAGGAAGAGGACTCAATGAAAGACCCTCTATTAAACCTTACCTAAAGAATAGGAAGATGAAAAACTGAAGTCAGAAACTCTGATTTCTGATTTCTATGGTTGTATTATGGCTATATTATAAATCAGTGCAGGTTATATGTGTAATAACTGTGCTGCATAACCCTTACATATTTTGAACTATATTCTTGAATTGTGTTCTTGAATTGTGTTTTGAGCAGGTTGTTGCTGTCCATTTATTATTGTATTTCTGTATAAATTAGTGCATGTTATTTGTGCTGTATTTCTGTATAAATTAGTGCATGTTATTTGTGCTGTATAACTTTTATACATTTTATATTGAGCAAGTTGTTGCTGTGCTTTTATCATTTTACTTCTACATTTTTATTGTTGCTTTCATTTTTGCATTTTTGTATAAATATTTAAATTAGACACATGACCATGTAAGAAGTGTTCTGATTGGTAATGACACATTTTGAAATATTTGAAGGTAGTATATAATTAAAGGAAAGGTGGGTTCGTTCTTGAAGGTTTGACAAAGCTGTCTAGCGAAAGTGCTTACCGTTTTTCTGTCATTCAAATAAATGAACTGTGAGTTGTGAATTTTACACAGACTGGACTACTTGTTACTTGGATAAATCCTTCTGTTTGAAGAATATATGCTGTTTGAATTTTTCAGCCAAAGGCCTGGTTGCCTCGTTGTATTCCTGAGTCTTGGTTTGATTTTCTTGCTGAATTTTATCAACGAGGCATTTACCCCATGGAGTATAGTTCATTTTGTTGTTTGATACAATGAAAATCAACATTCTGTAAAAACTAGGCAATAAATAACATTTCTGATCAACCTGCTAAGAAAGCCTGATTTTCATTTGAAGCCTCAAACTAAATCGAACTACAAGAAAGCTTGAAGTATTGCCTCCACTCAGTAAGAGTAAGGATGACATACTTCAACAACAGCAATTTAATCCCTGGCAGAAGGGTTATGCTGTCCTGAAGGATATAAATGGATCAGTTCTATACAGGACATACTGCATACTGCTAGGAAAAAATAAGCTCCAATTGCTATCCCCTGCAGGTGGGCAATAAAAATCAGAACTACCATGATTAAAGAAAGACTCGGCTATTAACTTTCTTCGGGAAATCCAGACACACTTTTTCCCCCACCACTTAAATATTTCCTCTTTTTGTTAGTTTTGCCTTAATAAAAGCACAATTCCACACAGCAGAAAGTGACAAGAAGTACAAAATCCATGCAAGAAATGGGTGTTCAAGGAATAAACACTAGAAAATCATACAAGCAATACAGAGAAAATTAAAAACGGTAAGATATAACTTTCTAACCTCTCATTAAAAACATTGCAATAAATATTTCAAGTATGCCCGGTTAAAATGAACAAAAATAAATAAATGTTGAGCTTTCCTTGACAAGAGCCCTTGAAGAAAATGAAACAAGGCATTCAGTTATTGATCAGTATTAAAACTCTTAACTACTCAGGACAAATAAATATAGAAAGGCTATAAAGAACACTTGCAAATAACAGGAAATAATGTTGCATAACTACAGCATACACAAGAGGAACACTGACTTCCTGTTATAATAAGGCAGCAGCCTCTCTCTAATACCTTGTAACAAAATGACAAAAAATATACAGTAACCATTCTTGGACAGCAAAAGCTATAGCAGTTAATTACAATATTTCTGCTTTGGTATAGAACATGTACAAAAGACGAGCCATTTCTAGATTGTCATTTGTAAGAGGGGACTAGATTTCGCTGGGAGGACAGACTGTTGCACCTGTATTGCAATAAATGCCAGCACAGCAAGACACTCAGGAAGAGCCTATTGAGTACAAAATCTTCATTCAGCCATCAGTTATCTTAATGGATCTACACCGCAAAGGATAAAGAATAGGGACAATGAGTTTCCATTTTATCCATGAAAAACACAGTAAATCCCAAATGTGGACTGTCTGATGTGTCTCTGATACAGGAGGTTTGGGAGGTCACACAGTGGAAGTTCTAGCTTTGCTGGAGTTTTCATTTTGTTTTTACTGATTGGTTTTTCAATGACCTTCTCACTTATTGTTTTAGACTGTCTGAGAATTGAAAAAACATGGAGTTAGCCTAAAATTTGACAATTTTGCCATTTTAGGCCAGATAAAATATAGCTGTGTAAACTTACCATAACAGCTGATATACAAATGATCACTGCTGCAGTAGTCTTAGCTATATGGGTTACATCATGCATAGGATATGACAGCTGGCCAGCTTCCAAAGCTTGAGGGTACCTTCCACAAACACAAACCACTAGCCAGCTAGAGTTCAGCTGAGAAAGAATTCGGATTTGGGTGCCAAGCCCTTCAAAACTTGCATGCTAACAGAGAGGGAAGCCAAGACCTTGGAAGACATAGCTAGGAAAAGAAAAAAAAATACGTGTCCACACCCTGGCATAAAATATCAAAAAAAAACAAGGAAGACTCAGGGAGGGAGTGGCTATAGCAGCAGTGATCAAACATCAACTTTTACGATGTTTACTTATACAACTGTACTACGTTCTTCATATTGACCACTTCTGTAGTAGCCTTAGCTATAAGGGTATATTACCAAAGCTTAAAATAAATAAAAGGTGGAAGGGTTCTCAGGAGCTCCTGCAGTATAGTCCTATCAAAAAGCCTGTCCAAGACCTAGAGAAGGAATTAAGTTTATAGTGCTTTGTAAAAGTATGCACAGAGGAAATAAGCTGCTGACTTTAGAATACTTCTACAGTCCAACCCTTTCCAAAAATCCATAAATTAAACCAAGGTCCTGCAAGAGTAAGCCTTGACCCTGCCTTGAATAAGTTTTGTTATGGTGGGAATAACAAAACGTAATAGCTTGAGACAACCATTTGGAAATAATCTGCCTTGATCCAGGCTGTTCTTTCTTCTTACCTTCACAGGAAATTAACAACTGATCAGACTTTCTAAAAGATTTTGTTCTGCCAAGATAGTACTCAAGTTGTCTAAGGACATTGAGGGAATAAGTATCCTTTCTCCCTGATTTTGGGAGTTCTGGAAAGAAAAAAGTAAAGATGGATAACTTAGCTTAAGGTAAATTCAGATAGCACTTTAGGCATAAAAGAAAGATTTGTTCTTAAAGAAATCCCATCTCTGTGGAAGATGAGATAAGGCTGACTCATCATAACCGCTTGCAACTCAGATACTCTTCTGCTGAGGTCAGAGCAATCAGGAAAACTTTTTCATGTTAAGAACCTCAAGTCAGCCAAATGAGCTAATTCAAACAGAGCAAGTGTTAATTTCTCTCAACAAAATTAAGATAAGCTACCTCCCAGTAAACCATTTGCAGTTTGTTATGTAACACCCCTTTCAAAAATATTTTCACGAGAGAATACATTGAAAGTGGGGGTACATGGGTGGACATGCTGAAATGGCCAACAAATGAACCTTGATAGAAGAGTAAGATGGGCCATAGGACAGTAACTCACAAATACTGTAACGCCAGAGAAACACTGGCCTTGCATGGGTGGTGGTTCTTTTTATGGCCCCACCTAGAAAATGTTTTCCATTTCCTTATATATGTTTTTATTTTTTAGTAACAAGCATTTTTGTTTCCATTAATACCTGCTGCATGTTCTCAGAAAACAAATACCTAAAGGAATTAAGACCCTATAATCCAGGCAGTCATTTGCAGTTGTTTGAGGTCTAGATGTATCAAATACTCTTAATCTTGTTCCAGTCAGTGAAGAAGTATGTGGTAATTGCCCCTGTCCTGCCTGGGACAGAAGGAGTCACCACAGTGATCTTTGGGGAGTCCTTCTGAATCTTTAGAAGTATACTAGATATCAGTGGAAAAGCATACAGGAACATTCCTGTTCTAGGAAAAGAAAAGGCATCCATCTTCCAGGACTTCTTGCATGCATTCCTAGAACAGAAATTTGCCAGATGATTGTTTACAGAAGAGGCAAAAAAGTCGACATCAGGAATTTCCCACAGATCAGTCTAATCTTGGAAGTTCACCTGATTCAGTTTCCATTCATCAGAATCTGTCTTGGTCCTGCTCACCTTGTCTGCCATACCATTTTGCTCTGGCAGAATGTAAGATGCCTGCACAGTGAGATTGGGCTGTAAAGCTATATCCCATTATAACATGACTGGTCAAGTATAGTGGAAAAGGTCTGGTTCTACTTACTTGTTTATGTAACACGTCACTGTGGTACACCTTTATTCAATTATCACTTAAGACACAGGCACAAATATATTAACTGAAAAGCAAACAAACCATATAAAGTTTTCTATTTACTTATAGAACACATTTCTTTCTTTGCAACAACCATCTTTCAATCCAACATTACATAAAATTGCTAAATTCTTGTTTAACCTTAAACCCTACTCTTCCTCCTGAACATTATATTGATTCTGTTGTTCCACAAGTTTTATTTATTTCTATGTAAGGTGCTCCTTCCCTTTTTCTAAGGGACCATCTTGGTTAAAGATGTTGACTTCCATTTTCTAGTAATTACTTTTTGGCAGCCAGTAGCATTAAACTTAAGGCCTTGCTATGTCTTGGCAATTCATATTCTGTGTCCCAGCTCAAAAGTATAATTTCCTTAGCTTGAGCCATTTCCTACCCCAGTTTTTTTTTTCTTTGACAGAGTGCTTTGTAGTGAAGTTTCTAAAACTTGTCAACTCATTACGCTTCCAAAAAATCATGTTCCCAGTTATCTCTTTCATCCCATCTACCTGAAGAAAAATTCACCAAAGTCTCTTTGGAGTAGCAAAAATCCTAAACCTTCTGGACCTTATTTAATACCTGTGTGCCATATACAAGTCCTTTCATTGTTCCATTTTAAATTGTTTTTTCAGTCTCTCTTCTCAATCTTATCTAACCTTCTCTAATTGATTCTTAGAGTTATTCCACAGTATTTTACATGTACTACTAATTATTCTTTTTTTAAAAGTAGATTCTGTTCTGGACTTGACTAAAATCTCTACCAGACCAGGTCTTTCACTTGAAACTCCCTTATCCCTTTCTCTTTGACTATACTCTGATATCAGTCCCTGGTAGGGAAGACAATCTCTAACCTGCAGCCTAGACTTTCATCTTGGCTTCATCCCTCTTTATTACCTTTCTTGGTATAGTTATTTGCTCTCAATACCTTAGTTCCTTTGCCAGTTATTTCCAATAAATTCCAGACCCCTCTTCCCTATTTTCTATACCTCTACTTGCAGTCATCCTTATTGGCAAAATCACCTACCTCCCTTCATGTGTTGGCTTAGTTCTTACAATTTTGGCAACTATATAAATATATTTTTTTATCCTTCCTGGTGTTCTTCTCAAGGATCTGCATCTAAAATACATCTCTCCTTATTTATTAAACTCAATCCCACACCACCGGTTTATCATTATTCCTTTCCACATTGGATTATAACCTCATGCTTGAGTTACATGTATGAGCCTCAACTCTGTAGCTCTAAAATATCCCTTCAAATCCGATAATCCAAAACCACCTTGTTCTCTTAGGGTGATTAACTTATCCCACTTAACTCTTGTTCTCTACCTCTCCCAGATAAATCCTCTCATCTCTTTATTATTGTCTAAAACATCTGCTCTGGTTGATAAAAATATGCATGTTCTGGATTTATTTATTTATTTATTTTATTTATTTAACATTTGTTTACCAGGAAAGTCTGATTTGAAACGAAGCCAATTTTCAGCGAAGGCCCGGGGAGAAATGCTCCAGATGCATGTCTTTGTAATGTGGGAGGAAACCGGAGTACCCGGAGGAAACTCACATGAATGCAGGGAGGACATGCAGACTCCACACAGAAGGCACCCCAGCCGAGAATGAAATCAAAGAACCTCTTGCTGTGAGGTGACAATGCTACTGCTGCACCACTGCACTGTTCAAGTATAAAACTAAGGGGGCTAAAACATTCTCACTGCTTGTATCTTACTAGCCATATCCATAAACAAGAGCTTCCAGTTTCTCAGCTTTTGTATTATCTTTTGTTTAGTCTCTTCTCACATGCCCTTAGCTATCACAAGACAAGCCTTTTTAATCCATGCTCCTAAATACTTCATTTTATTCTGTCCCTATAAATATGGGTATTGCTGAACCAATTTGTGTGTGGATACACAATTTACTGCTATAGCCTTTGTTTTATCTTCCATTAATTTGTTATCCAGAAAAGACCTGAAACCGTCTCAAAATATTCCACAACACTGAGATGTCTTTTCTGGATTTATCAAATACAAAATAATATCATCTGCAAATAAAAACAACTTTTCATAATTTCCATGCTAATTATATTATTGAATTTCTGAGTTCATATAAAGCAAATAAAAGGGAAAGAAAAATCTAAAGCAAATAAAAGGGAAAGAAGACACCCCTGCTTGGCTCCTCTTTTCAAAACACAACTTATAAAAGAGGAGCCCTCCCACTTCTTGCCTCCAATCCTTCATACATCCTCCAAATTAACTTTATTATTATACCAGGGGAAAGCAAATGCTTCCACTGCCCTACCCATAAAATCCCAGCTTACTCTGTTGAATGCTGTCTCTGCATCAAGACCCAACAACAACAGCTGTATTTTCTTACATTCTGCTTCCTTCTGGATCATTATCCATAGGTAAGTGGTAGGCTAGTTCTCCTTGCAGGCCATTTTAAACCTAGCTAATTGGAACATTGGTTCTTGAAAGTACAGTTGTGTAAGCAAACTTACCATAACAACAGATATTTGAATGATAATTGCTGTAGTATCCTGTTATATTCTGACTAGGATATAACACCCATCCAGCTTCCAAAGCTTCAGAGCACCTTCCACATGCCCAAACTGTCAGGAAGCTTGAGCTGAACTGTCTAAAACTCAAGTTTGGATGCCAAGCCTTTCAGATATTTCCTGTCAACAGAGAGAAGAAAGGTGTGCCCTGAAAGAACAATGCAAGGAAAAACAAAAAATAATGAGCTCACCCTGGCATACAAAGCACATAAAAAAGGGAGATGGAGGGAGGGAACTGCTACTACAGCAGTGATCATTCAAACATTTACTGTTAAAGTAAATTTACTTAACTGTACTATGTTCATCATATTGATCACTGCTGCAGTAGCCTTAGCTATACGGTTAGATTATGCTAGCTTAATATATTTGGGTGGAGGAAGGAGAAGAGACTAGCAGCCAGTGGACAATGGTTCTAGCAAAGCTTGACCTAAAGAAGGAATTAAGCTCATAGTGCTTTGTAAATGTATGTACAGAAGACCAATAGCAGCTTCTAAAATACTTATAAAATCCAACCCTTTCCAAAAAGCCATACATTAAAATAAGGCCCTGGTGGATTGGGATTTGACCTTGCCTGGAATAGCTTTTTTTATGATGAGTATAACAAAAAGTAATAGCCTTAGACAACTATTTGGAAATAGTCTGTTTTGACTCAGGTTTTGACTTCTCCTTACTTTAACAAGAAATGAACGATTAATTGGAAGATCTGAAAGATTTACTTCTGTCAAGACAGTATCTGAGTTGTCTGTGGAAATCCAAGGTATGAAGTATCCTTTTTCCTTCATTTTTAGGTTCAGGAAAGAAAACGGAAATGGATAGTTTCCCTTAAAGTAAACTAAGACACCACTTTATGCATAAAAGAAGGATTAGATCTCGAAGAAAGTCTGTCCCTATGAAATATTAGATAGGATTGACTCACCATAAGATCTTGCAACTCAGATACTCTTCTTGTAGATGTCAGAACTATCAGTAAAATTTTGTTTCTTGTTAAGAACCTCAAGTCAGCCAGGTTAGCTGGTTCAGGTGGACCATGTGGTACCTTCTCTAACATCAAACAGAAAATTAAGATCTCAAGGAAGAGCCACCAGTTTACTTGGAGGCCTCTTGTGCAAACCCCCTTTCAAAAACAATTTGACATGAAACTTCATTGAAAGATAAAGATCCATGGGCAGACATGTGGAAATGGTCAATAAATGAACCTTGTCAAGGCCCTAGAATAGCAACTCACACAAATATTGCACAACCAGGGAGCAACTAGTCATGAATGGGTGCTGGTTATTTTGACACCAACTAGAAAATCTTTTCCATTTGCTAATATATGATTTTCTAGTAGAAAGCTTTAATGCCTCCATTAATACATGCTGCATGTCCTCAGTAAACAGGTGATTAAAAGGAATCAAGACCCTATTATCAGAGCAGTCAATTGAAATTGATTGATGTTGGAGTGCAGCTAACACCCCTCTTCTTGTGTGAGTAGATTCAGTCTATGAGGAAGCTTGTGGTAATTGCCCATGGCCATTTTCAAAAGAAGGAAGAACTGTGGTTGCCTGGGCTAGAAGGGAATCACAACAACAATCCTGAGGGATTCCTTCTGAATCTTCAGAAGTACCCTGGATATTAGTAAAAAAGCATACAGGAACATTCCTGTCCAAGGAAACAAAAGGAAAAGGCATTTGTCTTCCAGGCCTTCCTGCATTGAGTTCTGGAACAGAATCTTGTCAATTGATTGTTCACATGGAAGACAAACAGGTCTACTTGAGAAAACTTCTCATAGCTAGATCAAATCTTGAAAGACCCCTTGATCTAGTTTCCATTCGTGAGGGTATGTCTCAGCTTATCTGCCACACAATTTTTCTCTGACGGAATGTAGGATGCTTACAGTCTGATAATGTGCTGTGAAACTATATCCCAAGTCTGCAAAGGGGGTACAACCTGGTTCTCCAGCTTGCTGATGTATCACATGGCTGTGATGTTGTCTGAAACAACTTGAAGAGGTCCCAAGGTCCAAGGATGATTCAAAGAGTTGAGTGTCCTTTATGAGGGCAAGCATCTCTTTGATATTTATGCGCTTGCATCTGTTCTGGATGTCCCGCAGACTCTGCACTTTTATCGACACCCCCCCCCCAAATTGTTCCCAAAGCACAGTCTGAGGCATCTAGGTCAACTGACTGCTTAAAAACAGATCTGGATTTAAGGACGTCTGTTGTTTCCATCACATGGCTTCTCTTCTGATAAACCCTAGCACTGGGATTTCAAAAGACAAAGGGTGTTGGTACTTGGACAAAATAGACTTCAGATACCACTGTATCTTTCTCATGTGGATTCTTGCCATGATTATCATGAGAATCACAGAAGCCTTCAGACTCAAAATCCTGAGATATTCCCTTTCAGTGACCAAAGTCTGAGTGGAAAACCTTAGAAATATATCTAAATAAAGATCTACTTTTTCCTGTGGAAGAAAAGCTCTCTGAATGGAGTCTAGTTGACATCCCAGAACACAATTCTGTGTGAAGGAGTGAAGAAAGACTTTTAATGTTCTCTTGGAATCCCAACTTGTGTAAAAGATCTCTCACCAAAGAGAGATTCCTGACACTTTGAAAAAGAATCAGTAAAAAATAAGAAAATTGTCTAAATAAGAAAAATGTTGATAATTTGTAGTCTGCAATGCCCTATGATTGGAGCTGAACACTTTTATGAACACTTTTGGTGCAGTGGATAGTCCCAAAGGATAAGGCAGAAAACTAATAATGTGATCCAGACACACAAACCTTAAGAAATGTCTGTAGTTTGGATGAATATGTGATAAGCATCTTTTAAGCCTAGTGTTACCAGTAATCTTGAAAGAGGAAGAAGAGGTATCAGGTTGTGAAGTGACACACTTTTGAATTTGGGCACTATAACAAACAGGTTTAGGGAAAAAAAATGATCCAGGATTGGTCTCCAAGCATTTTCTTTCTTTGATACCAAGAGCATTTATTTATTTATTTAACATTTCTTTACTGGGAAAGTCTGACTTGGAACAAAGCCAATTTTCATCAAAGGCTCGGGGAGAAATGCTCCACATGCATGTTTTTGAAACGTGGGAGGAAACTGGAGCACCTGGAGGAAACCCACACAAATGCAGGGAGGACATGCAGACTCCACACAGAAGGCACTCCAGCTGAGAATCGAACTGGAAAACCTCTTGCTGTGAGGCCACTGCGATGTCCAGTCCAACATTCTTGAATAAAAAACGTTCCCCACCTGGAAAGGAGTTACTGGTTCTATCACTCCTTGGGATAGTGTGTGATGAATAACAAATGGTAAAAAAAAAAAAAAGTCTGATCTGAAAAATCATGAATGACCCCCCCCCCCCCCCCTGGAAAGGAGGAATTTCCTCCCACTGCCATCTGCAACCTTAATGAATGATCTTCAGATCCCATTTGTCTGAAACTATCTGTTGTCAAAGAGGAAAATGGAGATTCAGACTTTCAGGGAAGGAAGGGGCCGGGTGGGAGGGGGTCACCAGGTCTTGAACAATTAATTCAGGCTTGTTGGACTGTCCTTGGTTTTGGGAGGTTCGAGGAACCCCCTTGCCATTTCTTCTTTAACATCTGTTTACCTCTATTTTGTAAACTGTTTATTTTGCTTTTTGGCAAAATTGGATAAGGAGTGGAGAACCCCTTAGAAAATTTGGAAAAGGAGGAATGAAAAATCAGAGATTCTCTGGATCAGCTTACCCCTTTAATTACACTTTTTGATAACCTCTACAGCAAAGGGACCAATAACTAGATCTGTTTTTCAAAGAAGAATTTAGAATCTCATGTTTAACATAATCAGAGACGTTCTGACAATGCAGCCATGCAAAACAATAAAAGTGGCCACAGCCTTGGAAGTGGTATCAGTAGAGTTATACAAACAATAAGTAGTGACCTGTGCAATAGAATAAATTAAATTATTTAAAGCAGATTTTCCTCACAAAAAGAAACTGCATATAAAACATTCCTCTTACTTTCACAATTAGTAAGAGCTAACTTTAACATATGAGCCTGACAATTAAAAATTCTGAAAATCAATGTTGCAGAACTATACACTTTTTTCCAATACTTCTCAATAATTTCCCCATCCTTATCAGAAATGGTAGGATTGGAATTAACTCATTAACACATATGTGTGGAATGTCACACCTCTAGCAGCCTATACATATCTTGCATTCCAAAGCTCTTTCTGAAATATAAACTTAAAAAGCATAAGATAAACAAATGTAAATATTTTGTGAACAATCTTCTTCTTTCGGCTTTTCCCAGATAGGGGTTGCCACAGCAGATTACTTGTCGGCTCATGATTGGCAGTGGAGTTTTACGGTGTCGAGTTGGCAGCCCAGCGCCCAACCTTCCACAGAAGGCACACACACACACACACACACACACACACACACACACACACACACACACACACACACACACACACAGACACGCCTAGGGCCAATTTAGTGTGTCCAGTCCACCTACAACATATCTTTGGAATGTGGGAGGAAACCAGAGCACCCAGAGGAAACACACGTGACCACAGGCAGGACATGCAGACTCCGCACAGAAGGCACCCCAGCCGAGGATCGAACCAGAGAACCTCTTGCTGTGAGGCAGCAACACTAACCACTGCACCACCGCAGCCTCCCTAGATATTTTGTGAACAATAAAACCGATTAAAACTATACAAATAGCAATGCTATCAGTAAGAAGTGCTCTTTATAGCGAAAATGGTCATAGTCTTTCTATAGCTACTATAGTACATTATAATGCACATAAAAAAAGAAGTTATGTTTTACCATAATGTTCCATATGTGTGTTGTCGATCTTCACTAATCCTTGACTGTGAGCTCAAGTTCCGAGCCTCGGAACCAACTCGGCCATTTACTTCAGCTCACGCCTCCCAAAACTCTCGAGCTAGGCTCCACCCATAATGCTCCTCTCTAAATTACCTCAGATTGAGTTTGCCTATAATCATGGAAGACAGATAATAAACAACAAAAAGAGACAAGATCTGTGTCCCAATTATGAAGTCAATCTTAGGAACCATTTGGTACATTAAGAGTCTTAGGCTTGGGGAAGGAGGGGATGTCAAGGATTAGTGAAGATCGACAATACAGACAGAACATTATGGTAAAAAAAACATAGCTTCTTTAGCTGATATTGTCAATCTTCAAGTAATCCTTGACTGTGGGACAGAGTCCCTAGCCACTTGAATCCTGGGAGGTCTTATGACAAAATATTCCTGAGCACCATCGAATCAAATGATGCATGGCTCCTAGAGACCTGGTCCAGTTTGTAATGCGTAATAATAGTATGAGGAGATGCCCATGTAGCTGTTGCGCAAATGTCATTTAAAGAAGCTGTAGCATGAAAAACTGCAGAAGCTGCTACAGCTCCAGATGAATGAGCTTTCACAGGACGTGGTGGTTGGAGTCTCTTTAAATGATAAATAAAGGTGACATAATCCCTAAATCATTTAGCTAAGGTAACCTTAGAAACTGGGTTACCTAAAGAAAGTGAGGAAAAGACAACAAACAGTTGGTCAGATTTTCTGATATTCTTTGTTCTGTGAGGATAAAAATGTAATTGCTTGTGAACAACGAATAAGTGTAGACAGTACTCCCCTCTATTGGGGAGACTGGGGAAAAAAAGACTGGTAGGTGTAAGGTTTGATTGATATTAGATTCTGAACCAACCTTTGGCAAAAAGGAAGGATTAGTCCTAAGGTAAACTCTGTCCTTGTGAAATATTATATAGGGGGGCTAGCAGAACAAAGCTTGAATTTCTGATACTCTTCTGACTGAAGTAATAGCTAATAAAAACAAAAAGTTTTCCATGTCAGAAATTTTAAGCCACAAGTAGCTGAATTTTGAAAGGGGATGAAGTGGGAAAGTAGGACCATGGGTAAATCCCATGGAGCAGTGGGTTCTTTAAGTGGAGGCCTTAGCATTAGGGTTCCTTTCAAAAAAGCCTTACAATGTTTATGTAACATAAGTGAAGAACCATCCACATCAATATGGAAGTTAGATATCAAAGCCAGGTGTACTCGAATGGTAGAAGCTGAAGAACCATACTGATTGTTGTTGTTTCTTTCGGCTTTTCCTGGTTAGTAGTCGCCACATAAAGTTTTGGATTTTCTGGCCATTCTTTATCCACAGAAGCTACATAAGGGTCAACATTAATGTCAAGAGCCCATCTAGCAAATTTTTCCCATTTGTTATGGTACACCTTTCCAGTAGAAGGTTTGTGATGGGCCAAAATGATTTGTCAGACCGGTAGGGTAAGGGAAGAATGCCTGGCAATCATGGAAATTGGAGAAGCCATGCAGTGAGCTTGAGATGTTGGAGATTCAGATGAACCATTCCTTCTGGATGAGATAACAGATCTGGAGCTTGGTCCATAACCCAAGATTTCCAAAGTAGGCGAGGCCAAATGAAGGGAAACCAAACCTGTCGAGGCCAAAACGGGGCAATGAGGATTATGGTCTCCTTCGACCTTTTGGCTTTCTTTAGAAACTAAGATATCAGAGGAATTGGGGGAAAGGTGTACAGGAGACCGGGGGACCAATTGTAGAGAAGAGCATCTCTGGGCGACTCCTCCAGAGGGGGTATTAGGGCATAGTAACTGCTGCACTTGTTGTTCAGGGGGGACACAAATAGATCACAGCAAAGTTGGTCCCAGTGGTGGAAAATTTTTTCCATCACCACAGGACTGACAAACTACTTGTGAGGCATTAGAATAGTTCTGCTCAACTTGTCTGCTATCACATTGGAGCTCCCTGGAATATGTACTGATGAAAGAAAGCAGTTGGAAGAAGTTGCCCATTGCCAAACTCTGAGGGTTTCTCAACAAAGTGGATAAGATTTGGTTCCTCCTTGTTTGTTGATGTACCAGACTACAGACATGTTGTCCATCTGAATTGCCACTGTTCCCAGGGTGTGAGCATCTTGAAATGCTTGCAACGGTAAGAGCACCACCCTCATCTCTAGAACATTGATGTCCAAATTGGCCTCCTGTTGGGACCAAGTGCCTTGGACTGTCCTTCCTAGATAATGCCCCCCCCCACCCTATCTGGGAAGCATCCATGGCCATTATGACTTGGGGTTGTGGAAGGAGGAATGGACAGCTTGAAAGGATCTCATTGGAATGGAGCCACCGAGACAGGTCTTGTTTGCAATGATTCAAGATGTGATGGAACATCAGCTGATTCACTAAAGACCATTAGGAGGCCAGAAGCTACTGGAGAATCTGCATGCGATATCTGGCCAAGGGAGCTAGAGTAACAGAGGCTGCCAGTGACCCTAGTGCCTGTATAATGCATCTGGCTCGAACACTTCTCTTCTGAATAATATGGTTAACTTGTAATCTTATCTTTTGGAGCCTCACTACTGGGAGTGAAGCAATTCCCATAACTGTGTTTAATAGAGCTCCAATACATTCCAGCTGTTGTGTAGGTTCCAGATGCGACTTTTCATAATTTATTGTAATGCCTAAGAAAGTGCAAAGATGTAGGGTGTAATCTCTTGTCCTTATGAGTTGACGCCTGGTGGTAGCAGTAACGAGCCAGCCGTTGAGAAAAGGAAAACTTAAAAATTCAGCAGTCTGAGATGAGCTGCTACCACTGCCATGCATTTGGTAAACAGCCTGGGGATTGTGGTGACACCATAGGGCAATGCTCTGAACTGACCATGACTGGTTCCCTGCTGGAAGCGCAGGAATCTTTTGGAGCGTTTGTCCATTTTTATGTGGCAATACACTTCCTGAAGATCTATAGAGAACATCCAATCTTCCTTTTCCAAAAAGGGAAGTACTGATTGTGCCACGACCATCCGGAACTTAGTTTGTTGAACTGACTTGTTGAACTGGCTGAGATCCAAAATGGGTCTCCAAGTCCCTGTTTTTTTTTTTTGGGCACTAAAAAGAATCGAGTAAAACTTGGATCCTCTCTGCTCTGGTGAGACTTCTTGGATGACTCTTTTCTCCAGCAGTTTTTGAATTTATGCGACTGCTGCCTCCCTGTGACTGGGTGGAATGTCTGGGAGTCTTTTTTTGTGATTTTTAGATTCATCAAAAGGGAATGATGCAGCCTCTGGAAATGATCCTCTGCACCCATTTGTCTGATGTCATTTGTAGCCAGACAGATTGGTGTAGGGATAATTGCCTCCCAACTGCCTCCAGAAGAAGACAATTGGGTCTCTATTTAAGAGCAATAGTAGGAGTTACCAGAGAAGGAATCTCTGGACTCCAGGCTCTCTGGATGACCTCTGCCTCTTGAATGGTGTCATTTGTTACTTCCCCCTCTGCCCCAGGAGAAATCCTTGCTACGCAAGTCCTGGAAAAGCCCTTGGGACTTTTGGAACCATATAGTGTCCCACATCTCTGGTTCCTGGAATAGGGCCACTGAGGAGTGGAGAAGCATATGCTCATGACAGAATCAGTCTTCTCATCTTTCTCACATTTGGCCAGTGTGTCTTACCTTTGGTCCAAACAGGGATGATCCGTCAAATGGAATGCTGACAAACAAAGATTTAAATCACCCCGCAAAGTCACACAAGCACATCCAGGTGTGTCTCCTGATGGCTACGCCTGAACCCACTGCTCTTGTCATCCCTTCAGCTGTGTGTGCACTTAGCCTCATGGACAAGTTGGAAATCATTTCAAGGGTGGCGAGCTGAGAGCTAACCTTGTCTCAGACCCCTTTGGGTACTGCTCTTGTGAGTGCATCTGAAAGCTCTTTAATCACATCCCTCTGCAACCTGGCAAAGTGCGCCATGTAGTTCAGAGACCTGACAGCAAAGGTTGATAAAGCATAAACTCACTTCCCAAACCTATCCATAGTCCAAGACTCCTTGTTTGGAAGATGGATAGTAGGCCTTTCCTCTGCAAATTCCTTTTTTGTGGCTGCAGCTATCAACCATGGCATCTACAGGGACACCCTTAGCCCAATGCTGCTTGTCCATATGGGCAGGCCTCTTCAGGATCAGCTCGATGGAGTCAGGAATTTGCCAGGCCTGCTGAGCAATCAGTTTAATAAGCTCATCAGCGAGCACAGAGATCCAAGAGGTAGAGGGCTGGGAGCAAAAAGCATCTAGGTATATCGATTCCTCCAAGGAAGGCAAGAGGGAAGTCCAGCTACCTTTCTGTTTCAGGATTTTCAGGATGTCCCTGAAGGAAAATCATCAGGGGGTGACCTTGGGGAACCTTCCCCTTCACCAGAATATCGGTATCCTCTGTGAAGGACTCCGGTAGGGAGTCCAAATGCTTCCTCTTGCACTTTTTTCAAAGGTGCTTCCTCAGTGGGATGTTCCAGGGAAGTGTCCGAAGGGGAAACCACCAAGGTGGATTGCTCCTGAGACTTTTGTGTCCCCGGACCCAAAAATGAGGCTGGAGAAAGCTCCAGTCAAGGGGATAGAGATGATGCTTGGCCCAACACAGATGGCAAGGACTGCGAGTCCACAATGGACAAGGCCTTCTCCATGATCCAAAAGCCCCCCCCAACCCCCCCACCCCCAAGAGGGATGTAAGCCCAGAACAGAACTCCTTTGGAACCATGGTCCCACCCTGCACCAAGGAAGCTGCCTCTGAAGCAGGAGCCTGGGTCGAACTTATGAACACTGAGGCACTGTACAGCATGGAAGGCTCAGAAAGAATTTAAGTCGAACCCTGCCCCTCAGAACCAGTGATGAAGCCTCAACCCTGGGAGATCTCCGGTTCCAACAAATTGGAAGAACTCAAGGTGATCCTCTGTTATACAGACGAAACTCTAACTGGAACCAAGGCAGCCGGAGCCAGGTCGGTGCCAGGGCCTCCAAGGACTCAGCTGGAGTTGGTGGAGGACAGTGTGATAGTGTTGATGAAGGACTGGTTCCGGAGCCAAGCTGTCTGGAAACTGAAGATGGAGGCAATCCCCTCACTGTCAGGACTCGATCGACCAGCCTCATGAAGTCCAATTCTGAGAGACTCTTAGTAGACTGAATGGATGACACTGAAGGAGACCTAGGTGGTCTCAGTTCCAGAAAGGGGCTGGGTGGTCTGCCCGCAAAAGGATCCACTGAAGGGGAATAGGTGGTCCTCCATAAGGCAATAAAGGTAGTGTGCTTCTGTACCAATAAAACCACTGGTACTGAAGCTCCAGGTGTCTGTTCCAAAGTAAGGCTTGGTGACGAATCATCCTTGCCTATTGGTGCCATGGAAGCTGTCGACACCATAGGTTGCTTAGTCAGGTTAGCAGATAGTTCCGAGGAATTTCCTAGAACTGAATGAGATCACTTTTTTGATTCTGATGCTGAAGATGAAGAGGATGACGAGCTGGCTTCAGTTTTTGGACCAGATAAGACCTCTTCAAAGCCCCCCCTTCAAAAGACCTTTCAAGATTAATTTATTTCTCTGTTCAGTCAAGGTTCTGGTGGAGAAACCATGGCAAATCACGCAATCCTCCTGTACAGTATACATCAGAGTTGGGCATCTTTCTCTCACATTTTTGGCACCTCTTGAAGCCAGAGGTGCCTTTAGATGATTTATCAGCCATGTTAGACAAAACAAAGGTCCAACGGTGAACAGCACACACACACACACACACACACACACACACACACACACACACACACACACACACACGAGATAGAGACAGATAGAAAAGGAAATCCTTTTTTTTTTTTTTTTTAAAAAAAAAAGATAGAAAAGAGGGAAGACGGTACCAACAATGGTAACCAGAATTACCGTAAAGGTAAAGACAGGGAGAAGGTAGTACCAACCATGGTATGTTGAGGAACTACCCAATGGTAGAAGGAAAGGGAAAAGGAAAAGAGAAAAATCACTCACACACTCAGAAATTAGAAAGGAGAAGAGGGGGTAGAATAGAAAAGCAAATAAAAAGAGAGATAGTAGAACATATAAAGAAAATAAGGAAGAACTTACTCTAAATAACTGCCAATGCTTGAGATATAGATTTGGACGTGTCTGACACACAACGCGGCAAACGAGATTGGAGGTAATTTAGAGAGGAGCATTATGTGTAGAGCCTAGCTCGAACATTTTGGGAGGCGTGAGCTGGAGAAAATGGCCAAGTCGGTTCCAAGGCTCAGAACTGAGCCCACAGTCAAGGATTACGTGAAGACTGACAACATCAGATCTCAAATTATTACTTTTTTTATGTTAAACTTTCACAAACTGCCATATCTAGGAAACTAAAATACCTAGACATATATTGTTAGAACATTTTTGTTGACCAGACATAGGTTTTCACAAGACAACAAGAATTCCTCTAAGTGCAGGTTTATTATGATATTTAAAGAAATATGAAAACATATATTTAAATTGTATAATTAGTTATATAACGAATACACAATATCTCTAAAGATGTGCAACTTGCAGTGCAAATTTCAAAGACAGCTTTCTTCAAGAACATCTAATGTTCACCTGATGTCTTGCTACAGTAGAAGTCATTTGTTTTTTTGAAATATTAAGTACATAAGGTAATGTTGTCTGTTTTCATAATTACTAACAAACAGCTAGCAATATCTTGGGTATGATGTGATATAAGTGGACATGGACAATGAATTTTCCTGACTGCCACCATGGGATTTTACACCGTACCTCTTAATAGCATGTAGAATAACATGTAGGCCTCTCAGCTATGAAAATATTCTTATTTTCCTATTTAACTTCTAAGTGACAAATTAATTTAGTAATTTCTTTACTGTAGGACATCCTGTCATTTTGTTTATACCTCTCTGCACTTTCTAATGCTGCTTATTATTAGCTGATATGTCACTTGGTTAAAGAAGCCATGCCTAAAAAAAGTCTGTACTCATAAGAACCTATGGATTTGAACTGGAAATGCACAAAACTGACATTATAGGCTTCAGTGAATTAAACAAGTTTTTAGCAGCAGTGGGATCAACTAAAGCTAGAGCTGCTGGGTCAGGTTTGGGAATAGTATATAGAAACTTAAAAGACTGAGGAACTTCATTGCATGCAGTAACACACACATCCTCTAAAAATAGAAAATGAGGAATGGGTGTAGGTTCTGCAAATTCCTTCTGTAACAACTCTTAGTATTTTCTGAGGGAATGAGAAACCTCAGTGTTCTCCCACTGAAAACATTGGCACATTCCAGCAATAGTTTCAGAGGAAGAAAAACCTGACAGGCAAAATCAGAAATTGAGCTCTCCTCAGAGTCTGAATCAGAAATCTGAGGAAAAAACTGTATCTATCCCTTCATAGTCCTGTTCAGATTTATAATCTTGAATTTCTTCAGGAAAATACATATTCCTCTTTCTTTTATGGGGAACAACTTTACAGAAAGGATCAATAGCCTGAATTAACCTCTAAGCCAGACCCAGTAAGCTATTCCTGTCCAAGGATATTTGAGCAAGACTAGACACAAGCTTAGTTTCCTGTTTATTTTTGACAGGAAAAATGGGACCAACAATGTTACTAATGGCAGCAGCAGGGTCCTCAGGGATGGGCACAGCATTCTGACACAACAGGGGAAGCTGTCCTTGTTCTCTCTCAAAGTACCAGCTAGAGTAGCTCTCCCTTGCCCAAGAGGGGACTCCAACAGCTGCAGAGGACATGGCTAATCCCAATCCAGAATAGCTATAGGTGCTACACCAGAGAGACCTGAGGTAAAAGGTGAATGATTTGAGGTACAACAAATGGCTACAGCAAAGTTACCCACCTGTGACACAGCCAAACTGCTAGCCTGTTATGGTGAAAAGGGCTATTTGATGGGACCAGTAGTTTGTTCCTTGATCAAGCTGAAAATGGTGCCTCCTTCTCAGGAAGACAAGCAGCAAATGTTGGTAAAAACTACAAGTCTTGTAAAAATCACTTTTTTTCACAGAAAAACACAGTAAAAACACTTTGCCAGCCCCCAAAAATGAAATAAACAATTTCTCACAGAAATAAATGGTTTCAAGTTACTTTACACAACTTTTAAACTAACAGAAAAAAATGTGTTTAAAAGTATGATACAGTCTCATGACAGCCCATTAAAACACAAAACTCTTAGTTTTAAAATAATTTTCCTGAAAAGGAAAACAATAAAAAAGAAACAATATTTAGAAAATTTAAGGTTTTTCCCCAAAGGGAACTTATCTGCCCAGCAAAGGAACAGCACCAAGCCAAAAGTCGATCCTCAAAAGCCTTAGAGGATCATACTCTTCGGCAGCATTAAAGCTCTGAATGGCTTGCCACCAAACTTGTCTATTAGTCATTTTAGCTTGAGTTACCTCACAGTTTGGATGCATGGAAGGTGCTCTGAAGCTTGGAAAGCTGTCCAGCTTTTATATCCTTCAAATGATATCACCAGCAGCAGATATGAATATGATGTACGCTTAACGTATCCCACTAGGTGTTAGATTGCCCTTATGCATCCCATGGTCTATAATTACATATTACTCCTAGTGAGAATAAGTGGGATCATAACATAGATAATTTGAGAGGGCCCATGCACATGACAAAGCATTTAGGAGCTGCCTCTGTCAGTTATTTGTATGGGGGCAGTCCTGAGGTAAATTTTCTGCTTCCCATCCATAGATCCAAACTGTGCTTAAACATGGACAAGGGTGAGCTTTGTTTTACATAGATGGGGATTCTATTCCAGAGCAGCAGTATCCTCTGCAAGATATGCCTGTCCCTCCAACTCATTCTGCGATGTTGCCGAAGAGATTTAGATCCCTAGACAAGAGTATTTCTGACACTATCTGACTTGCTGATGTGCAGTAAATCAATCAATATTGATTTAGAGGCTGTCTTGCATGCTGGACACAGGTCACCTCTTAGCAGTCTAAATCATACAGAGAATATTACAGGGGTTTGAATTGGTCCACGTAGGACAAATTGCTTAGGTCTTGTATCCTTTTAGTAAGGTATCTCTGTGGGCGTTTCAGTTGTTGTAGATGTCTGGACAGATACATGGCAAGGGGGCCATTATGCTCACTCATTGGCCTAATGAGAGCTAAATAAAGGGGGACAATGACATCAGTAGATCTAGACATAGTTCCTTTGTTTATAAGCTGTGCAATATAGAAGGATTTTCTTATAACAAAGGTCACGTTAGTTGAATGTTAGGTCACTGTCTACATATGTTCCCAAATCTCGAACAACTCTGTCAGCTATTAAAGGCATATTGTCAAAGTGGAAGCTTCTCTGGGTAGATGACATCCTAAAGGATAAGATAATGTATTTTTGGCATTTAGTTTCAGTCCAGAATTTTGACACCAGTTATTTATTTAAAACAAATCTTCCTACAGGATGGCCGAGTCATTTAGTGATTCAATGACTGGTACTAGCTTGCAGTCATCTGCACACTTAATCAGGTAGAGTTCTTTGGTATTAGCATTTACTTATCTTTTTGTGGACTGAACTTCCCGTTTCAATTTCCTGCATCCTATCTGTGAGCCAGCTCAGAATCTCATTGTTCTGTTTAATGTTGTCAAATGTTTGCATCCCCACCCCAAAACCACAATGATCCATAGTTATCAATTGTGACAACACTTATGCCATTCTTTTAGCTAGTGTAGACATAAATACTTTAAAATCATGGTTAAAAACTGAAATGGGTCTATATAACTGGGTCTGACAGGACTTTACCCTCTTTGGGAAATAAAACCACTATAGCTTTCTTCAAAGATGCTGGTGCTTCCCTGCCTTTTAAAATACAATGAAAATGTTCCAGATCTTTACCACTTTCATCACTCCTAACTTCCAAACTTCCACAGGAATACTATCGGTTTCTGAAGACTTCCCTGCGGAATGATTACACATCTTCATTTTTTATCTCATCTCCTTTAGATTAATGCTGTGTTGTTGAGGCTTATCCTCCTCCAACCTTAGCATCATTAAGCCTTTCATAAATATTTCCACTTGTGCTCTTTCTTGGTTTCCACATTCCACTGCTTTATACAATTTTTCATAAATTTTGAAATATCTCTAATACCTACATAATATCTCTGGTTATTTTTCTTCTCATAGGCTCCCTAAATTTGTTGACAACCCTTTCTACTTTCTGTTGCTGAAGTCATTGTGCTTAAAGTTTTTCTGTCCTGGAGTTATCACAAAATAGTTACTTAACAGCAATCTTTCTAAACTCATGCATAATTATCCAAATAACCCTTATTTTTTTATTTAGCACTCTGCAGTTGCTCTTGTTCTGTGAGATTCCTCTTATGCTGTAGTACTTTTATCACTGTCTGCCCCTCTAAATAATTCATATCACTTTTAACCATATATTTTTCTCTTTTATTTCTACACTATTTTTAAATTCCAATTTATTGTATCCCACTTACTAGCTATTCCTTCTGAAGTTTCTTTCTTTCCTAATAACTCTTGAATCATTTCTGCTACCCATTACTTACATTCCTCTCTTTTAACAGGTAGTTGGAAAAGTACCAGTGTCTCATTTTCACTTCATTACCCTGCATTTTTACCCTAGGTTTATCTGTGCATGATCCAAAAATGTTAGTGTGTGTGTGTGTGTGTGTGTGTGTGTGTGTGTGTGTGTGTGTGTGTGTGTGTGTGTGTGTGTGTGTGTGTATTGAAGCTTTCAGTTAAATGTACATGTTCTCGTTGTGAAATGTAACTTCTATCCAGTCTTGTCCAGTTATTTTACCTTGGGAATAATATATAAATTCTGAGTTCATACTACCGAATTCACATCTTTCATACCAAATATTTTCATCATTTTGTTTTTTTTTTTTAGAAACTTACCCTCTTTTGTTGTATTTTGTCTTCTAGGTCTACCTGATACATACTCACTATTGCAAGTCAAGTTCCAGTCCCTAGTTAGAAGTAATATTCCCTGTTTATACTGGATTGTTTTTCTCAAAATGTTCTTACTCTCCATAATAGCAGTTTTGGGTGAAATATAAATACATGCCAGGATAATCTTCTTCTCTTGCCAAGAGCCCCTTATACCACAAATCTACGATTATTGTCTTTTAACCCTCTTCTATTACTACTGGTGCCTCTCTGGCAATTAATATTATTACCCCCATTTCCTTTGCCCTGGATATTCTGTTTGTTATCCAAACTAAAATCCTGTCAAATTTACATGCTCACTTCTTTCCAAATGTATCTTCTGCTGCACTATATGATAACAAGCTGTTGTTCCCACCTATTATACATGACATTTATTTTGTATGTGTATTTCCAACTTTTTTCTTATATACATTCATTAATGTTTGGTAGACTGATCTTTTATAGAGTTGTTTCTTCTCATCTCAATTTAAACCTATGTCACATTTTTCAAGAATTTGTGCTGCACTAAAAACACTAACGTTTAGCCCTAAGAAACCGTGTACTGGCTACATTTAAATAAAACAAACCATGCACTGTTCTATTAAATACAAGTATTAAGGCTGCTGGGGAGGCTGCTATCTCCTTTTTGTTTCCCATAATTTCACTGAACTGATTGATGGCAAACAACTCTCAAGATTAGGTGCTTGCATCTACAGACAGCTCATCTCCTATACAAGAAGTCACCAATGAGAAAATCAACAGCTAACCAATTTGCAAATGCATGAAGGAATCTTTGTGAATTTCACTCAGAAAAAAAAAAGGTACAGAATTCCAAGAACTTTCCTGGCCAACTGTCTTTAGCTGCAGACTTCTAGTCTCTCACTGAGAGCATTTGCTAATGGGAATAATCAAGATAATATCCTTGCATAGTCAAGAAACTTAGCATATTTATGACTTTCATCATTTTGTCTTATTTTTAATCATATTTGATTCAAAAATATTTATAGCTTAAACAAAAACATTAATCTAGACATCCACCCTTGTAAAGAAAAGATAAATTATAGCTTAAACAAAAACATTAATCAGTTCACGTTTACACTCCACTCCAGCAGCTGAAAATCACAGTATTATATTTACTTAAACTTGCATCTGTCCAGCCTTTCTTCTCTTATGTGGTAAAGCATATATTTGTACAACTGAAAAAGTAGTTGTTTACTTTAATATTTTTAATGCACACAACAGTCACCGAAAGGTGACTACACGCACATTTAAAATACCCCTGACTTCATACTATAATAGCATAGCTTTACAATATAGCATGCAGTTTATATCAAATACTGACAAGAACAAAAATCATTCATCTACAGTTACATTTTCTCTTTGGCGTCCTTCTAAACATTAATGGCATGCTGAATATATGCTGCACATTTTACCCACAAGTTTAACAAAGTCAGCAAAACTCCAGTCTTTTCTAAGGCACTTTTTGTTATAAAGCAGTATTTTGCAAATGTGATTGATGCTTTAGAGTCTCCTGATAATCTCCATCTCCCAATACCAGATTCTGGTATGAATGCAAAGTACTCCCAATTTTTCTAGTCAACTCCTTTTTTTTGTCTCTTAAGCATTTTCTGTTGGAAAATTGGAGCGTTTCACTGGCAAAGGCTTTCTATGCCCTTTACTGTTCAGAAGAATGAGAGCAGGGTCCCCTTCTGTTTGCTGGCTGATTTTTTGTTGGATTTTTTTTTTATTCTCTCCTTAGCCTGTTCTGCAGCAAAAACTGTCTAGAAAAAATACCCTGAAGACAAATGGATACAGCAGCTTGAATCTTACCTGTCTGTCAACTTTATGATTGCTGGGATAAATTAGCTTCTCTTCTCTCCTTCATGCTGTACAGCGAGTAACCATTTTCCACAAACAATCTGCTATCTTCAGTTTTTCAGAGTTTTTCCCCTTCTGTTACAGTTTTATCAGGGTCAACTCTTTTTGCTGTTATAATTGCATCTTTACTAAAATAAGTCTTGGCTGCTTTCTGATGGACAGGTTTTCAGCATAAACCTGATGTGCCCTTTCAATTTACAAATCCTGCAATGAAACACCAGTCTAGTTGTTTATTTTATGTATGTAGTCTGTCCCTTCCAGTTTCACTGGTACAGCAGAACATTTCAGTTTTTCTCTGCATGCTCCATCTTCTACTGCTATTATTTTTTTGAAACAGCTATTATTAAGAAACTTCATACTCAGCCTTTTCTTCATCTCATCCTTTGATTTTTGCAGTTTTATCAGTTCATCTAAACAGCTAGTTAAAGCTTCTTCTATTTTTCCAGTCTTTTGTTTTGAGTGGATACATCCCTTCAATGTTTCATTTATTTTAATCACCTCCAAGTACATTTGATTTATTTTTTCCTCTGAATTACAGGCAGCCATCTCTCATACTAACGTTGAATCTTGAACTGTTTTAGCTGAATAGTTGCAGGATTCTTTCCAGACAATGTTTTCTCTTCACTTTTTCTGGCTGATTTTCTTACAGGCTCTTCTCATTTCTTCTTTGATAGCATTCAGGCAGCATACTTACTAGATAGTAATTGAATTTTACCAAAGTTTACAATTTCACTGGCGTTCTTTTCTCAGTTTCTGTTTTCACACTGGGAGAGCTGAAATTAGTCTGTTGATTAGTGTGCAGTCATACTGAAAGTCTATCCATATCATTGTGGCATTGCTTGTAAACACACAGAGAGTCCCAAGGACCACAGATGATTCAAAGAGTTGAAAGCATTTAGTAGAGTTAGCTCTTTTATGCTGATGTGTTTTGGTCTGTCTTTCTTATCCCAAAGACTATATACTTTTATACTCTACTGCTCCCTAAGCAATATCTCAGGCATCTGTTGTGACTGACTGTTTTGGAGAGAAGAGAAATTTGATGTCTCCAGTAAATGATTTCAGTTTTCTCAAATCCCAGAACTGGAATTTGAAAATACAATGAATGTTGATGATGGCACCAAAGAGATTTCAGATGCCATTGTATTTTGCAAGAGGTATCACAAGACCCAGAATCCTGAGGTATTATCTTGCAGTAACAGAAGTCTGAGTGGAAAATCCTTAGAATATATCTAAATATAAAGCTATGTTTTTTTCCTGTGAAATAAAAGCGTTTTGAACAGAAGTGCTTAGCAAGCAATCCTGTGAGATGGAGTCAAAAAGACTTTTAAATATTCTCTAGGAACTACAGTCTATGTAGGACATCACTTAATCAGAGAGATCCCCAACACTTTGGAAAAGACTCTACAAAATTAGAAAGTTGTCTAAATATGGAAAAATATGGATAACCTACAGCTTGCAATGAGCTGGCAGGGGCTAGGCACACTGTGAACACCCTTGGAACAGTGGACAGCCCAAACAGTAAGACGGAGAACTGATAATGTGATCCAGGGACACAAAACTGTAACAAAAAAACTGAAATTTGGATGAATAGGAATGTGATGATAATTACTGTTTAATCTAAGGTTACTGTAAAATGAGGAAGAAGAGATAACTCTTTATTTGGCACTATTATTTTCTTGGAATACAATCCTACCTCTACCCGGGAAGAAGGAACAGCTTCTGTTACCAACTGAGGCAGGATATGATGTAAGACAGGAGGAAAGAGAAAGGCATGATCTGGTGGATGATGGGGAATTTCCTGTCCATGCCATTTGTATCCTTGATGGATCTCATTTAGCACCCATTTGAAAAATTTTTTGCCAAAGAGAAAAAAAGAAGTTATGTACTCATCATAATGTTCCATGTTTGTTGTTGATCTTTGCCTTCATTCTTAGCAGGATGGATTTGAATCCGATCCTCGGATCTGACTCAGCCTTTATACACAAGCTCGAGTCTTCCACTAACTCATGGCTAAACCTTATCCCAGCATGCACTAGGAAAGCTCCCCAGATCTTGTTTGCAGTTAAGCGTGAATTATTAAAGAAAGCAATAAAGAAGGCCACAGAATAATGATATCCAATTGTACCAACTCAGTCTTCCAGGAATAAAAATGGCCATAGGAAGGAGGCTGGGATGTAAGAATGAAGGCACAGATGTACAACACATGGAACATTATGGTGAGTACATAACTTTTTTGTGTGTTGTTGTCCTGTCTCACCTTCATTCTTACCAGGATGGAACAGTGTCTCTAGCACTATCTTTCTCAGGTAGCTCAAGGGATCGTGGAACCAAATGAGGCCCTGTTCCTGGAGGCCAAATCAACTTTGTAATGAGTGATAAAGGTATGTGGTCTTGCCCATGTTGCTGCAGCATAAATGGTATCAACTGGTAATCTAGCCAGAAAAGTGGAAGAGGTTGCAATGCCTCTTGTAGAGTGGGCTTTAACCCTATGGGGGAGATCTGTGTTTTGAGATTTATAGATGAAGGTTATGCAATCTGAAAGCATTTTGAAAGCATCACTTTAGAGACTGAAGTACCTTTCTTTGAAATTGAAAATAAACAGCAGGTCATATTTTGTGAAGTTCTTAGTCCTGTGTAAGTAGAAACGTATTTGTCTATGCACACCCAGTTGATGTAACATGTATTCTGCCTTAATCCCGTAATTTGAGTAAAAGACTGGTAGCTCTCTATATTGGTTCAAGTTTGGCTCTGAACATACTTTTGGCAAAAAAGAAGTGTTTGTTCATAAGGAGGCCCTGTCTCTATGGAAAACCAAGTAGGGGGGCTTTATTGACAAAGCTTGCAGCTCTGGCACTCTTATAGCAGAGCAAAATCCTTGAAAGGTAAGACACCTTTGATCATTATAAGTAAAAAACTAAGAGCTCTCATAAAATCATCCAAGGCAAATTTTGAGAGAAAAATCGCCAAGGATTCAAAAGACAATCATAAGGCCTTCTTTAGCTATGTTAGAAACCTAGGAGGAAACTCCCAGATATGCTCAGAATTAGTTCAAAATGATGTGAAGATTACTGAACCTACACACATTGCCAACATACTGGCTGACAGGTTCAGTGCAAACTTCTCCCCCCTCCCCCCCAAAAGGAGAGATATCTATACCAGAGGATTGTAGCCCCCAAACATCTCCAACGCCCAGGTGAGAACTGCTCTCTCCAAAGCAAAAACACAGCATCCATGGGACCGGATGGTGTCCCCGGCTGTGTGCTCCATGAACTCAATGAGGAATTAAACCCGCAGTTAGGACAGCTGTTTAATCTTAGCCTCACCTCAGGATACGTGCTCAAGGAGTGGCGCACGGCGACTGTGGTCCCACTTCACAAGGGCGGTGCCTCCACCGACCCTGAAATTACCGTCCCATTAGCTTGACAAGCCTTATCTGCAAAGCCATGGAGAGGATCATAATGGAACTCATAAATAAAGACATAGGGAACTTGCAGACTTTGGATCCAACCCAGTTTGGCTTTGTCAAAGGCAGATCATGCCTTTTAAACTTGGTTGACTTTTTCGAGACAGTCACCAAGGCCATTGATGAGGAAAGGCAGTCCATACAGCCTACCTTGACCTGGCAAAGGCCTTCGACACAATACCCCACTCGGGTATCATCAAAAAACTCATCAGCTTGAATGTAAACCCATACATCACAAGATGGGTTGCAAACTGGCTAAGTGACAGAACCCACAGGGTCAGAGTTGCTGGAGCCATGTCAGACTCAAAGCCCGTCACAAGTGGTGTCCCACAGGGCTCAGTCCTGGGTCCACTCTTGTTCGGCATCTACTTTTCTGAAGTACAAGCAAACACAGGAGGGTTATGGCTGACAAAGTTTGCAGATGACTGCAAACTGGGCCATAGTCGAAAACACATCTGACACAGATATCCTTCAGAAGGGCCTCACAGAAACGGATAACTGGTGCCAGAGCCATGGCCTAAAGTTAAATGCCAAGAAATGCATAGTCATACCCTTCGGGAAAAACAAGGTTACCCTAGCTACCATATAGGTGGCAATCCACTGAGCACAGAAGAAGTCATCAGGGATCTGGGGACCCAGGTTGACAGTAGCCTTCGTTTGACACTCATGTTGCTAAAGTAGTTAGGAAAACCTTCTACATTGCCCACCTGATCATGAAGGGATTCACATCTAGATCAAGGGAGGTCATCACCCCCTGTACTCATCACTCATTAGACCTATGATTGAGTACAATGCCCCATTCGGAATGTATCTGACCAGACACCTGCAGCAGCTGGAAAGGCCCCAAAAGTTCCTCACCAAAAGGATAAAGGGTCTCAAAAATATGTCTTATGCTGCCCGACTGAAAGAACTCCAGCTCTATTCAGTCTCATACCGCTTGCTCAGAGGTGACCTGTGCCTGACATATAAGGCCATGTCAAACCCTGATTTGATGAATATGCTTCACCTCAAAAATCTAGATCCCTCAGAACCACAAGGGCGGGAGACTTAAACCTTGACACGGTTATTAATAGAACATGCTGGAGGGACAGATTCATCACCCAGAGACTCCCTATGCTGTGGAACAAAATCCCGGTACATGTGAGGCAGAGCACCTCGCTGGCCTTGTTCAAGAGGAATCTTGACCAATGGATGGGGGATCGCAGATATACCCCAGGGATTACTTCAGTGTCACTGCTTGACAGAGGCACAGCAAAATAATAGGCATAGTTTTATTCAAACTAAAGGGGTGGCGAAAGCCAAATAACTATGGGCTAGGCTTATAAATGCCCTTGGGCAGATAGCCTAGTATGAACCTATGAACCTATGAACCTATAATTGCTATCAAGAGAATAGTTTTCCATATTAATAACTTGAGTTTGGAAGATGATGCTGGCTCAAAAGGGGAGAAATTAAATGAGATAGGATGATATTTATGTTCTATGGTGCTGGGGCATCTTTGATAGGTGGTCAAAGTAATAAAGTGCTTTTAAGAAATGCTTTGCATAGCATATGAGACATGACGTTGAGGCCGGATTCACCTACATGAAAACTAGATATCACTGCTAGTTGAACTCTAATGGTAGCCACAGTTGCACCCTCATTGAATACTTTTGCTAGGAATTCTAGAATGGGATTAACTGGGGCAGTAAAGGGATCAATGCGGTTACGAGAAGCCCATAAAGAGAATCTTTTCTATTTGCTTCTATATATCTTTCTTGTTGAAGCCATATGACAAGATATTAGGATGTGTTTAACTGATGAAGAGAGGTTAGGAAACCTGGCTATGGTTGGAGCTGGAGCAGCCAAGCTGTCAATTTGAGGGTCTGAAGGGAAGGATGGAGCATTCTTGATGCATGACTCAAAAGGTCTAGAACTGGGTCCAGAATCACTTAAAATCACTATTCAGTCTCAGCCTTACAACAGGATATGTACCCAAAGAATGGCGTACAGCAACAGTGGTCCCACTCCATAAAGGTGGTGCCACAACAGACCCCGGGAACTATCGCCCTATAAGCCTAACTAGCCTGGTCTGCAAAGCTATGGAGCGTATCATCATGGAACTCAAACAAAGACATTGGGAACCTCCAAACACTGGATCCTACCCAATTCGGCTTTGTTAAGGGCAGATCTTGCCTCTTGAACCTGGTCGATTTCTTTGAAACGGTCACCAAGGCCATAGACGAAGGGAAGGTAGTCCACACAGCCTACCTTGACCTTGCAAAAGCCTTCGACACAATACCCCACTTGGGCATCATAAATAAGCTCACCAACTTAAATATCAACCCCTATGTCACAAGATGGGTTGCAAACTGGCTTAGGGATAGAACCCACATGGTCAGAATTGCAGGTGCCATGTCAGACTCTAAACCAGTTACAAGTGGCGTCCCACAAGGCGCAGTCCTGGGACCTCTCTTGTTCGGTATATATTTCTCTGAGGTACAGGCTAACACAGGAGGACTATGGCTGACAAAGTTTGCAGATGACTGCAAACTGGGGGCCATAATCAACTCGCCAACTGACACAAGCATCCTCCAAAAAGGTCTCACAGAGACAGATAACTGGTGCCAGAGCCATGGCCTAAAGCTAAAATGTCAAAAAGTGCATAGTCATCCCCTTTGGGAAAAACAAAGTGCCCACAAATTACCACATAGGTGGTCTTCCATTAAGTACGGAAGAAGTAATTAGGGATTTGGGGACCCAAGTAGATTGCAATCTCTCCTTTGACAATCACATTGCCAAAGTGGTTAGAAAGACATTCTATATAGCCCACCTTATCATGAAGGGGTTCACATCTAGATCAAGAGAGGTCATTGTGCCCCTCTACTCATCAGGCCCATAACTGATTACAATGCCCCATTTGGGATGTACCTTACCCGACACCTACTGCAACTGGAAAGACCTCAAAAGTACCTCACCAAGAGGATCAAGGGACTCAAACAGATGCCCTACGCAGTTAGGCTAAAGAAACTCCAGCTCTACTCAGTTGCTTACCGCCTACTCAGAGGCAACCTGTGCCTGACGTATAAAGCCATGTCCAACCCAGAATTAAATGGACATGCTCCACCTCAAGAAATCCAAATCCATCAGAGCTACACGCTCCAGTGACTTAAACCTCAGCACAGAAATAAATAGAACATACTGGAGGGACAGATTCATATCCCAGAGGCTCCCCTCACTCTGGAACAAAATCCCAATCCATGTTAGACAGAGCCCCTCAATGACCCTCTTCAAGAAGAATCTTGACGTTTGGATGGGAGATCATAAATTTACCCCTGGGATCTCTTCTGTGTCACTGCTAGACAGAGGCACGGTAAACTAACCTTAAATGGGCTATCTTCTGTGACCTACTATACAGAGGCACAGTCAACTAATCTAAAAAGGGTGGTGAAAGCCAAACACACTCTGGAAAGGCTTGTAAATGCCCTAGGGCAGATAGCCTAGTATCAACCTATGAACCTATGAATCCAATGTTCCTCCCAAAGATGAGGCCACAGGAAGAAGAACCAGATTTGATGAGGCCAGTATGGGGCGATCAAGTCCCTTCCCAAGTAATTTGCTTTCTGAAGAACTTTGGGCATTAATGGAAAGGGAGGAAAAGCATAGAGGAGACCCGAGGGCCAATTGTGAACAAGTGCATCCCTTGGTGACTCCCCCAGAGAGGGGATTAGGGCAAAGTAGCTGTTGCCTTTGGCATTCATGGACATCGCAAAAAGGTCACAGCAAGGCTGGCCCCATTTACGCAAAATCTTTTCCACTACCTTCTGTTTTAGAGACCAGTGGTGAGGCATCACAATCGCTCTACTGAGTCTGTCCGCTATCACGTTGGATTTCTCCGGGATGTGCATTGCTATCAGAAAACATTGAGAGGAGGTCGCCCACTGCCATACTTTCAGAGCCTCTCAACAAACGGGGCTAAGATCTGGTTCCTCCTTGTTTGTTTATGTACAATACGACTGACATGTTTTCCATCTGTATTGCAATAGTTCCCAGTGGAAGAGAGTCCCGAAATGCTTGCAAAGCTAGAAGCACTGCTCTCATTTCTAAGACACTGATGTGCTAATGGACCTTGTGATCCTGCCAGGTGCCTTGAACTGTCTTTCCCAGATAATGCCCCCCACCCTGACAGGCATACATGGTCACTGTGGCCAATGGTTGGGGAAGTAAATGGTCAACCTAGTATCACATGAGTGGAGTAAATCCTCCAACAAAGGTCTTTTTTGCAAGTTTCTGTTATCATTATTTCAAAGGACATTGGCAATTCCTGCATCGACCACTGAAAGGACAGTAGTCACTGTAGAATTCTCATGTGTAGATGTGCTAAGTGGATCAAGGTTACTGCTGCTGCTATGGTCTCCAAGAGTTTTAGGACTATCCTTGCTTGCGCTTTTTTCTTTGTGAGCAGATTTAAAACCTGACATCATAGAACTTGAACTCTTTCTGGAGGAAGTCTGGCCATCATATTTGTTGAATCCAATTGTGCTCCTATAAATACAACATGCTGAGAAGGAAGCAAGGCAGACTTCTTGTAGTTTACTGTAATTCCTAGGGGAGAGCAGAGCTGCAAGGTGGTGTCTCTTGGTTTTATTAGTAAATGCTCGATGATGGTAGTTAGGAGCCAGTCATCAAAGCATGGAAACACCCAGAATCCTAGGCGCCTCAAGTGAGCCACAACTACTACCATACATTTGGTGAACTCTCTGGGGGCTGTAGTGAGGCCAGCTAGAAAGTGGTAGTGACTGGCCCACAGCCAAAAGTCCAGTTGTCTCCTGGATCACATGCCCATTTTTATGTGGTAGTATGCATCCTGGAGGTATATCGAGCACATCCAATAGTCTTGTCCCAGAAAAGGGAGTATTGACTACAGTGTTACCATCTACAACTTGGACTTTCATACCAATTTGTTTAGATTGTTGAGATCCTGAATTGGTCTCAAGTCCCCTGTTTTCTTTGGAACAAAAAAGAATCTTGAGTAAGTTCCGGATCCTATTTGGTCTGCTGGGACTGTCTGGATGACTTTTTTGTCTAGCAACTTTTGAATTTCTAACACTGCCTGTTCCCTTTGATTGGGTGGAATGTCTGGGATATTTTTTATGTTTGGGATGGGGAAGAAAAAGGATATGGAGTAACCTCTGGATATGATGCTTTATACCCATTTGTCTTTTATTTGTTGCCAGGCTTCTGGGTATAAAGATAAGCAGTCCCTGACTGCCTCCAGAGATGGACAGATGGCCCTCCTTTCAAGAGGGCTGGAAGGGGCTACCAAAGAAAGATTCTCTGTCACCCTGATTCTGCAGACCCCCTCTGCTACATGGTTGGCATCTTCCATTACTATTTCCCCCTGTGTCCCTGGAGGAAGATTTACCCACGTGTCCTGGAAAGCTCTCTGAGATTTTTGAAACCACATTTTTCCACTTCCTTTCCGACCTTTGGGTGTGGTCAGGTAGGTAGGGAAAAAATGGACTCCTATGGCAGACAGAGTCTTTTCTTCTCATTCACACCTGGTTAGTGTGTCCTTGAATTTGGGCCCGAACAGAGACGAGCTATCAAACGGGGCGTTCACAAAGAAAGATTTAAAGGGCTCTGCGAAGTCACACAAGCACATCCAAGAATGTCTCCTTAGGGAAATTCTTGAACCCGCTGCTCTACTCATTCTATCCGTTACATCAGAAATCAGTCTCATGCAGGAGTTGACAACTGAATTTAAGGTAGAGAGCTGAGGGGAAACTTTATCCGAAACCCCTTCAGCTACTGAGTCTTGGAGAGTACCTCCTAACTCCTTCAGGAGATCTCTCTGTAATCTAGTAAGATAGGTTAGGTAATTCTGTGATCTGAGGGCAAAAGCCATTGAAGAAAAAATGCGCTTTCCATATCTGTTCATCATATGAGACTCCTTGTTCGCTGGATGAACAAAAGAAGATGTCTCTGAGAGTTCCTTCTTGGTGGCTGCAGCCACCACCATAGCATATACTGGGACTCCCTTAGTTAAAAAGGTTTTGTTTGAGGGAGACCTGATGAACTTATTTGGCCTCCTAGGAACAGGTTCCATTGAATCTGAAGACTCCCACACCTTCAGAGAAACTAGATCCCATGAGCTTGTCGAAAGGTGGAGACACCCAAGTGGAGGAAGGGTGAGATCCAAAGGCCTTCAAGTACACGGACTCCTCTGCCGAAGGGTTGGTGGACTTCCAGCTGCCTCTCTGTTTAAGTATGTCTAAGATGTCTCCAAAGGAATCATCATCAGGAGGTGACAATGGGGACCCTTCAGCTTCATCAAGGTTTGTATCAAAAGTGATGGACTCCTCTATGCTTCCTCTTACATAACCTCTTCCGAGGGAACTCCTCAGAGGGGATACTCTGGAGAGGTTTTATAAGAGTGGGGGTGCCCTGTGGGGCATCCTGAGGTCAAGGATCTCTGCGTCCCTGTGGAATCGAGGATATAGAGGCAGACACAGGTGCATTTGGGGGAAGAATGTCCGGAGGTGACAGCAGAAATGCCTGTAGAGACAGTACTCTCCTCATCACCTCAAAAGCCCCTGCCCCTGATGCAAGGACATCCCTGGATCCAAAGCGGTTGAGGGAACCCCCAGGACTAAGGACAACAGGCCCAAGGCTGATGTAGGAGCCAAGCTCACCTGAACCGATGCCCCAAGAGGCAAGGTCAGATCCAACAACTGCCGAATCTGACTCGCCTCCCCAGACCAGACTGGAGAGCATCGTCTCCTAGACTCCTCGAGTTCTGACGGAGCCGAGCACGGAGCAAAACTGAGATCTGAAGATCCAAATACAGGTCTCGAATCTGAAGGTTCCATTACAATCAGCTCAGGACATTCCAGCTCTGAAGTCCGAGGTCAGATCAGAGGATGAATAATACCAGAAGGGGAGGATGTGGTCGGATCTGAAGCCCTCAGAGTTGGATCCGATAATAATTTGGTGAGCACTGCTGTCCTTAACAGCCTCTGTACCACTCGATCAACGTTGTCATTGGATAGGCTCCTGGAAGACTGAATTGAGGGGTCTGGAGGCTTGGAAGGCTGTAGAATGGGTGACCTTAGGGTCAGGGAGAACGGCTCCAAGGCTGGAGACCAGCTCCAAATCTCAAATTCTGTCAGCACCAAGACAGATGGTGATGGGGCCATAGACTTTTCAGATCAGACAGGCTTTGGATCCTGTGTCAAGATTTTTGCAACCTTTTTGATGGCTCCAATGCAGCACTGGATGAGGAAGATTTATTCTCAGATTTATCAGACTTTGCAGTAGGAGATTTGTTAGATTTTTGCAAACCTGGACCTTCTTGTATTGCCTCTGAGAAGGCGGTTTTCAACAGTCCTCTCAGTATCAATTTGTTTTTCCTCTCCAGGAGAGCACCATGTCTAAAAGAATGACATATAGAACAAGACTCCTGGAGATGGACAGCTCCTTGACAATAGACACAAATTGTGCGTCTATCAGTCAATGACATTTTTTGCCCACATTCTTCACACTTTTTGAAACCTGATGGTTTCCTATCCTTAGAAGACATTGTAACTGAAAAGAAGAAAATAGATAGAAATGTTATTATATTTTTTTTTTTTACCTTTTTAAAAAGATATATGAACTTATGGATTAAAGGAGGGCACAGCCCTCTAACTTAAACAGGCTTCACCCAGGAGCTGGAAAGAGAAAGGGAAAGGAGAAAGGTCTCTAACTTAAACAGGGTAAGGGGAGGCAGTCCTCCAACGTAAATAAACTGTCTATAAAGGGAACTTTGAATAGAAAAAACAACCAGAGTAAGAGCCCTCTAACTTAAACAGGCTAATTAAGTTTTAAGGTAGAAGCTGGGAGAGGTAGACTAAGGCCAAATGAAAGACTATGGCCAACAACAGAAAATAGCCACAAGAAATGGAAGTAAAGAATATAGCACAAAAAATGGGTCTATATTAGGTGATTGAAACTTTAGGTAATTTAATTTAATACCTAAAGACAGGCACCTAAACAGCGAAAGCTGTAAATATCGAACGGCCACTTCTGCAAATTCTTTCATAGGGAAAGAATTTGCTTGGCCTTTATTGGGAATCTGCCCTTTTCTCCACTATAGAGTGATCGCGGAGTTGGTATATTTAGTTAGGGTGCTGTGGGGGATGCAGCTTTGGAAGCTGGCTTGGTTTATAACCTATATAGGATATAACCCATACAGCTAAGGCTACTGCTGAACTGATCAAGACAAAGAACATCAAATTCATCATAATCTGCATTTTTGTTCATATTTACTATTTATAATAGTGCCAGATTACACTGAGTGTTTTGCGTTAAGTTTTAAAATATATTGACACAGAGAAATTTAAAATGAAATCACTATAATGACCAAAAATTACATTTAAAAATCAGACATAATTCTTGCATTTCATCTCAAAAAATGGAATGTAAATTTTTTGAAAATCAAAGAAATTAGAGCCCCTGATAAAAAAATACATTGAAGACATAAATGGAGGAGACAAAATCGGCAAACATTTGAAATTTGTCACTTCAGAAAAGGTCCCTGCACACAGGCAATTGCACTGCTCTAAATAACAAAGCTAAAAGAAATAAATGAGCCAGCAAACTGTGTGCTGTAAAAGATATCAAAATATATTTATTAAGTTACAAAAAAAGAACAAAAAAGAACAAACCGGTTTCAGATAGAATATTTTCATAGCCTTCACAGTGACTATGGATAGAAAGTCAGTCTTTTTTTTCAAGGATGAAACAGACGTGCCCAAGGCTTAAGATAACAAAGTAGTAGATTCCAATAAACTGTGGAGACAAAAGCTTGCAAGGATACATAAATCATATCTAGTATCAACCCTAACTACACAACCCCTCTTCCTAATTCTAGAAAACCAAAAGCTAAGATGGCTGCCTTATTCCTTCACATTTTCTTCACCATCTAATAAGATCCTCATCTAAACCTGTCTTAGATCACTAACCATATCATACATCCCTACATTAATTCCTTCAACCTCCCATTAACCCTTTCTTCAATCCATTACCCTTTATTTCCTACCACTCCCTCTTCAATCCCCTCCACTCATGGAAACAAGGTAACCATAAGAATAAAAAGCACAAATCTATCCTCACTTTTCCATCCACCTTACAACACTAAATTTATATTCTTCTACTCAGTAGCTACATAGAATCCTTGTCATCCCAATCTACATCAACCATCACCATTCATCCATAAGATGTATATTAATGAATGCTACAAACCTTTGGAAATAAACAGAATAATTATTAGCATTTCTTTTATCTCACAACCCTAACTTTGTTGGAATTACTGGGTCTTGGGTTAAGAATGGAATACCTAACTTCAGTGACCCCCTCCTTGAGTTACAACAAAGAAAAGAAGTAGAAGGGAACACTCCTTCTAACCAAAACAATTTTAAATTTTCTGTTCTAGTCAATGCTTTTCCACCTCAAAATATGACCCCAGACAGTTTGTTATTGAACTACACACATACAAGCACTTCCACCCCAACAATACCCACAAACTCAAAATTACTTCTAGATAGTCTATAGAAGTACATAAAAACTACTGGAAATACTCATTTTTGGGGACTTTAATATCAAACTTCTTGATTCCCCATACACAGAAACATTGAATCTATTAACCAACGTTGGTCTTATTCATCTTGTTCTAGAACAATCCAGGCCAAATCTACACACAAGAAATCACTCTTTAAATTGACCTTGTTATTACCAATTCTCCCCAGCATTTCCCCTCACTTCAAATACTCCCATCCTCCACTAGCAACCACAGAATTCTGATCTTTGCCAATAAAATACTTACCAAAATAAAACCCTACCAACTTCTCCTTCAATAAATACAACACAAATTTATAGGCCATACAGTGACCTAACCAGTATCAACTTGTATTCTATTACCTCTCTTCCAAACTATCCTCTTGTAAGACTTACTAATTTCCTGCTTCGCTTACATTACAAACACGTCTTAGAAATTAAGCAAATTTACAAAACTACCCATAACCACTACATCAAAAATAACTACTTTCCCTATTCAATTTAAGATTTGAAGCCTGGAAAACTTGAAAAATCAATCTCCTGATAACAGAAAAAGACTCTTCCGTCAAAAAAGCAACTAGGCAATATACAGCCCACCACCTAGTCTCCTCCCAGAAATCTACAAATAACCCTAAACATTTCAGGAAAATTGAAAACCAAATCAACAGGTTGGCCTCAGCTACATCTCATTCTGGTGGTGGCACTATACCATCCTCCTCTGGTCCTTTAATGACTTCCACAAAAATTGTCTCATTCTCTTCCTATCACCTCAACTTCCCTCAGACTTTCACCCCCACACACACACACCCCTGAGCCACCCCTTTAAACCTCTCTATTCTACTCCAAAACCATCTCAAGGAAGGAAATCTAAACCCTCTTTAATAGTGTTGTCATAATAAAGTCAGATGGCGTCAACATATGGTTCATTTCCCTTTGCAAAGACCTCCTGCTACAGGGAGTCAAAATATAATGAACTGTCTTACACATCATGTTCCCTCTCTGCAAACAAGCATACATCTAACCCCCTCCAAAAAAATCCACATCAGACCCTTGCTCCATTTCTATCCTATCCACCCTAGGCAAAATATATTACACCCAGCTACGTAACTATATCTAAATCACCAAAATCCTCTCCCTCAAACAGCACTGCTTCTGTACTGATTGTAGCAACCAGACTCTAAAATGGTTTAAAAACTTTCTTTCTGAAAGACACATCAAGGTCAAAATAGGTAGCTCCTTGTCAGACTCTTGCTTTTCTATACTGAAGGGGTCCACAAGGCTCAGCCCTTTTATCCACCATTTTTTCCATATTCAACAACACTCTTCAGCTGACCTTCCATAATCATCTATCATCCTCTATATTAATGACATGCCAATCTACAGATCTCATCATTCCCACACTGTTATCAGACATTTGTAAGAGGACTTCTTCCAACTCTATGACTAGCTAACTCAAAGAAAATGAGTCTTAACACCCAACAACTAAAAGTATGACATTTGGAATCAAACCCAAGGTTTCCAAGGTCCTCATCAAATGGCAAATATCACTTAATAGTCTTAAACCTCTTGAAACTACCAATCATTTCCAGTTTCTAAGGATATAACTAGATTGACACTATAGTCAACTAATAACTGTTCTGGTCGACCAAAATCATCTACTTTCTTCACCATGAAGGAAGGATAGTGACTGGTAAGATAGTGCTTATTTTCCAACTCGAATAGAGGCTTTGCTGGAAACATGAACCTTCAAGAAAAACCTCTCCAACTTATACATTTTACCGGTAACATTTGCATCATATAAAACATCACAGGCAATTGGTGTGATTTGGCAAGAAACTGACAATCACTCACAGAATAAAACTCTTAACTAAGATCCCTTCTTTTCAAATTTATCAGTCTTCAGTCATTTCCTTTCCTTGCCAGCTGACTATTTCCAAGGAGTTTAGACTACAGTCAAAGATCCCTTCCTCCCAGAATAGCTTCCTTCCAGAAACCTAAAATAAAATTTCACTGCACATACTATTGTTTCTCTATTCTTGGACCACAGGTCTTGGAATCCCTTTCTAACTTTCTTAGAGAATGTTCTTCTTTTAAGATGTTCAGGAAGGAACTGATATTCTTCTTATTCAAAGATGCAACTTGCTCATGCTTTAAAGGCAGTTCAGGTAGTTCATTGTACCACCCCCCCTTATCTCTTGAACACTCATTAAAACCATGATCACGTCTGTATATAATACATATATACACATATCTTTGGTCCTGCTCTTTACTCTCCCTGTTGGTGATTTCTTTCTTCTTCAATGCCTATTTCTCTTTTTTTCTCTACCATATTTCACACATTCACACTGACTCATATGACTTTTTCACAATTTCACATTTTTCAACACTGTAATTTATAATTCGAAATGTTTGTTAAACTTTATATTTGTATTTTTTTCTTTGCTCCTAAGATGACCTTGTACATGATCAAAAGACACAAATGTTCTACCTCAGTTAACAAATTTAAATAATGAAAGAAATAGTACCCTCTTCTCCACCCTCCAAAAATTGCATCCTTTCATCACACCCTAATTGGCAAAGGTTGCTCTATATTAAATGTAGAAAAAATAAATTATGCCATGGAGTTCGGAATGCACTGCAGTGTATTTTAGAGCACTTTCTTCCAATCTTTTGATCAACAATAGACTGAACAAAACTCGTGACTAAGAACAGAAATTCAGTCTTATCGGGTTTCCTTTCAAGAAGAAATAATTTGTATCATAAACTAAATGTTAAAAGCTGAAGAAAAAGTACTTCCCAATAAATTAAAACAGATACTTGTGAAGATATAGAAGTCAAATCTACAAACAGTGCCTGCCTCCCTACCCCTCAAAAAAAAGACAGTTACTTTTATACATGTTTCTGGCGTTAGCCTGGAATGAAAGTTAAAGAATAAATGGCCAATGTTATATAATTCAAGTTGCTACTGTCATACATATACACAACATGCCTTGCTACACTCAAAAGACAACCATCTCCCTAACCTTCTCCTGTGTAAACCCGTCACTCTGGAATGAAAGAGAAAGAACACACATAAAACAGTAACATATTTCAACTTGTTGCTGTCAGACATGCATAGTTGGCATGTGCCTTTACTCCGACCTGCAAAACGTAGCCATTTATATACATGTCTGATGTCTGATTTGAGTAAATGAAAAAATGATACTCCTAGTAATATGTGCCACCTTGTTGCTCATAAATACACTATAGTGACATTCTGTGCACATATCTGAGATTTGAATGTGAGGAAAATTAAAGAAATAATGACCACACTGTCCCCAGCACCCCACACAAGTAACAGCAACCTTCTGCATATATACCTCAGACTAGCTGAGGCCCAGCACAGAGGCCCTCTACTTTGCCTGTGTCAAAATCCTGTTATACAGTGTGGGTGTGGAGATCAGCATGTTCCAGAAGCTCTAATGTGCTAGATGTTCTGTGATGCATTTTGTGCCTTATTTTTAAAGCATAATAACTAGTTAGTTTTTTTGGTTTTTAATGATACCTAGAATAGTTACCTATCTGCCCATCAGTGGTATTATTTTCACACAAGCACACACACACACCAGTAACCCTGACAAGCTACAGGTAGTCCAAAATGCATCAGTTTCTCTCACATGCACACAAATACTGATATGGTCTCTGACAAGCCATGTATATCACAAGATAGACACACACACTCCATACTTACCTACAGGCAAAATGGAGGAACACTGATTAATCTTCGGCAGGTCTTGGGGTTTGGTGTGCCAAAGGAAACAGAGCACCTAGTTAAGTTCCAAAAAGGGACAGGTAGGACATGCAGGTGCTACAAAAAAAGGGGCACAGCAAGAAATCAACTAAAAAACTAGGAAACAGAGCACCTAGTTAAGTTCCAAAAAGGGACAGGTAGGACATGCAGGTGCTACAAAAAAGGGACACAGCAAGAAATCAACTAAAATGCTAAACACTATGAGAAAGCATTGCTACTCATTGTGCCGTTGATCATTACTTTCATACACATCCTATCAAGACCACCAAAGACATTAACATATCATGCAGAATACCATTTCATTATGATGAAAAGTGAAATAAATTATGGTCAACCTGTTTCTCTTAAGTATACTGCACCATCTTGTTACACACACACACACACGTGAAAATGGCTGTTTTACACTGACTTCAGCAAATACATCAAAAACAATTCTAATCCTGTGCCAGATAAATGTGATTCATCCTTCCTGTTGTTAAGAAGTAACTTATATAAAGATTGCCTCCATATCTATAAGTTACAGACCGTTTATTGACTGTGCACACATCAGATGCCAATGCTATAAATAAAATGGCCATTGTGAAGTATTCCAACATGCTTTACACAAATTCACACTAGCCCTGCAAAGCCAGGTTAATGGCTGTTAACATGATAATGATAGTATTTGTCCAGGGACATCCCCTATCCAGCAATTCTAACCACACTGTCAACTGTGAACACATTAGATATCCAAGCATGGTACAAAAGTAATAATAATAATAATAATAATATTCCATTATTGAAAGTGTGTTTCACCTAGACACATAGCCACAGTAATGTATACCAACTTACTTAGCACAAATGTGAACTACTTCTACAAAGCCAGATTAATGACTATACAAACAGTCAAACAACAAATGGGTCAGTTACTTACATCCACAAATATCCTCTGCACCCAGTATTTATACCAATTTTGTTGACTGTCTATACTTCAGACATCTAATTGTGCTAAACATAGTATGGCCACAGTAAAGCATTTCATTTTTGTTTCACCAAATCTGTAGTTACTTTAATGTACTCCAACTTGTTCTACACAAAATTACATTAGTTCTGCAAAGGAACAATAGTGTGCAAGCAACAGCAGGTCAGTCATTCTTATACCCAGGTAGCCACTGTACCCAGCCAATATAGCAACTTTATTGTCCGTGTGCATCTCTTATATCAGACCATAATAAAATTAAAACAAAAACATGGGCCAAAATCATGTATTAATTCATTCACTCCAGTGGAGGTCAGGAAGTTCTCACTGTAACTTCCAACGGGTGGAGCCTAATCCTTTTCACAGAGTCAAATTATGTCCTCACATTTCAAACAAATATTCATATCTTTGGAACCATAGAGGTTATGAAATAAGCATTAATGGCAAACTCTTCAGTACAAACTATTTTCATAGTGGTAGTATTCTTCAGATTCTACGTCTTAAACTGAATTTTATAAGTCACAGTAAACAGATTAACAATTACATTTAAAATATTTTGCAAACAACTTAAAATACCCCAGCAATCATTCAAGTTACACACATACTGTCAGCAGTATTTTATTCATCTAGCTGAGAGCTTTCATATGAGGCTAAGGAGTTCTATGTTGGTTTTTGAGATATTTAGAAAAATATGAAAATTATATCTATATAAATTAATATCATAAAAACAACAGTTAATATTTATTTACCTGCACTAGAGAGTGGTCAAATGTTAATGCAGTTGAGTTTGCCATTGTGTAAGTTTTAAGATGAAACATTTTAAAACCTTGTACATAGAGTGGTTTTGGAATTATTGATGCAAATATGAATAAACAATAGTTGACGCCTACTGGCATCAGTAAGAGTTAACTGTGGATGCACCTGGAGGCGTCACTCAGTTATAATGAGTTAGAACACCATTACACACAAACGCACAGTTACTAGATAGCCTCAGTAAAGTATTCCGGCATTAGTCCTGCAAAGCTGTTCTTTGCCCATATCTGGTTGTCTGCCAAGATTTAAAAAAAAATAAAAAATTGCCCCACAATACTATCAGTTATGATCTTGGGTACTCTTTCTACCCTAGTCAACACATCATCTTGAAAAGGAATTTGGATGATCATAGGTGGGATGGGGAAGAGAGGTCACACATTGGTCATCTGTATAGCACTTCCCCATACAGTGTCACAGTTGTGGATGCTTTGACTAAAGGCTCTGCAAGCCCTTCATTCATTAATTCATCATTTATATTTAAGGTAACTAACTAATGCCACCATTTTCTTTACTAAAAGAAAGAAAGAAAAAAAATACTGGAAAAGTATCCCTAGCCAAATGGCATATTAATATTACCATACTAACAAAAGTGCTATAAACATTTCTTTTAGCTTCTAACATGCATTGATCTTTCTTCAGAAGATGGCAAATAGTGTGGCAGTTTCTGTAGCTGATAACATTGAAGCTATTGTCTAGCTAGAAGGAATGTCCTGCATAGTTGGAATGCTAAGAAATCACTTCCTTTAACATGTTGGCATCTTACGACTCACCATCTTCCTTTGAGTTACTGATTGCACCAGTATCTGACATCCTTTCATCCTGGTTTTGCTCCAGATTTTCACTCTCTTTAGCATGTTCTTTATTTACAGCTTCCTCCATGTCTTCTTCACCTTGCTCTGTGAAAGATGAAAAAATTCCAAAACCACATAAGCAATAACATTCACTTTATTATGGTCTGAGTATCAAGTTTAACAGAACTACACATTTATCTATAACAAACTGCAGGGTTTAACAATATAACAGGAACTACACATTTATCTAGAACAAACAGATAGATGAATCTTCATTTTTGGCTCTTCCTTTCCTCTCTGAATGAGCCACACAAGAAGGATTTAAGCACCCTCGTTCTTAGATCTCATCTATTAAAAATAATAATAAGACTATGACTTTGCTCTGTCCAAGAGGTTTTACATACAGGGTTTTACAAACTGGGAATCCAGAAAGTAAGGCATGGGAAATGACAACACCCCTTGCCAAGTAGTTTCTTCACACATATAAACTCCAAAACAAGCAGAAAGCACTCGGATAGCCGTAACCCCAATCCAACTTTTATTAAATAAGCACCAAGGATAAGTAAATCACAAATGCTGAGCACAACCAGTGCACCCCAACTCTAATTCTGGGAGTCTTGTCTCTTAGCTAGTTGGCAATCCACCTAACCTCATATGCGTCAATTTGGAGCTCCCTCAACTTGCTTATTCTATTTACATGCTGTATGATATCAAATTACTTGGCAAAGTGAAGGCACTCTGTGTGGACAGCTTGTCCACAATCTATAGACTGAGTAATCCTACCAAAGATGTTTGCAAGATTCATTAGCCAGGGTCTACCCTTGACAAAGTCAGACTGGTAGGGATTATGTCTAGTAAGATTTTTGACATCATAATTAATTAGATTAGTTATGATACATTCCATGGCTTTGCATATAAAACTCTTTAGGATGTGACTAGTTATGAGCAGTTTACAAATCATAAAACATTATATTCTTCCCCTGTCTTACTGTATTTTTATTTAATTTTTTTATCAGTTAAAATTAAGTAATGTGCATTCAGTTACAGAATAGTATAGTAAATTCACAGAGAGTGAATCAGGAAAGAGTTAATTATCTGTTAGTGAGTATGAAAAGACAATGATTTGAAATTTTAATTTTACAGGATACAGTCTTATAAACTAGTAAGCCAAATACTGGTATAGTAGAGTTTATCCAGCGTTATAGATTATTTAGCTGTTACCTGTTTTAACTGTTACCTGGAACTCTTGAATGGGCAAACAAAGAAGGGAAGAATGCAGGCAGGTTATTTGCTCAGAGGAGTAACAATCCAGATTTTTGCCTCATATTTTCAGATTGTTTCTCATAAATTTGTGTTTTTTCTGACAAATCATTGAAGACTGAAATTGAGTTTTAGACTTCATATCCTCAGAAAGTGCATACTAATGCGAACAATATTGTTCTATCCACTTTCCAAGGAGGTCGGGGGATGTATGTGTGTGTCATACCTCTCAACTGTACAGATTTTCACAGAGGCTGAGGTATGTGTGTATGAGAGAGAGTGAAACGCCCTATTTAGAGTTAGCAGGTGGAATTTATTTTCGCGGAATTGTGAGCTTCAAGGGAAGAGAAGTTTACTACTGCTCATGCTAAGTCTGCTTAAAATGTGCAACGGTTTTGTTTAGCAAATGGCATCACTAGTGTGGTGTAGAATTTCAAAACAGTCTTAGTAACACAGCAGGTAGCATACTTGCATCTTGATTTAGAGGGCTATAGGTTCTACTCCCATCGCATGTAGATTTGTATTTGAAGGGGGTGGAGTGCTGCAATTCTAACTATGTCCTCCTTTGGATGAGATGCCAAGTAACTAAGAACCTGTGTTTACGCTTGCCACTTATTCCTATTTCAATATACAAGCTTAGCATTTTTTTTAAATGTAACATAGGCAATTTATTGTTTAAGGGCAGCAGGCACTGAATTTGTAGATGAAACACTTAAATATAAAGCTGTTTTCTAACAACAACCTCTGCGTTAGTTTCAGATCTCGTTAATGTGAAATTATTCAGATGACTTCTGCAGAGATTGTGCATATTGACTCTTGACTGATATTGGTGGACTATAATGATAGATGTTTAAATGGCCTTTTATGGTTGAAATGTTCTGAATTGGGCAATTTGTCATTATTGGTTCATATGTTTTGTTTCACTGCTTACTGGAAAAAATGTTCAAGACTATAAAACACACTCTAAGTGGTGCTGTATTAACAAGGGATACAATTCAATTATTATATATTATAATGAATACAATCATGAAAGTGAATCAAAGCAGTTATGCATGTTTCTGAAATGTGTGCAAGGGGCCTATGATTTGAAAACAGTCCAAAGATTTAACCTGCCACTGACCAGATGCATTTTTTTGAATGTGGGTTTCAATGCTGTTTTGGTGAATGCGAGTTTCAAAGGTAAAGAAGTTTTAATGCTAAGTCTGTTTTCATTGCAAGACTATTGCTTTGTAAAGTTTAGCAAATGTCTATCAGTGTTTGTGCTATAAAATAGGAGGTTACTTGGCTATTGGCCCTGAGGCCCTAAAATTTGAAATAAAAGTTGTAAATTAAAACCAAATATGTGTAATCTTTGTAGAAGTAAAGCATAAAACAGTACGCACAACGAGAGTTTTGAACAGTGTTTATGGCAACTGGGGAGAAATAGCCAAGTAATGGGATACTGGAATGGCTGTGTGTGTGTGTGTGTGTGTGTGTGTGTGTGTGTGTGTGTGTGTGTGTAGGCAGGGGGTTGGGGTGGTGCTTTGAAGGGGGTGGGGTTGGGGGTGGTGCTCCGGGTTTGCACCCCCCTGCAAAAAATCCTGCAGGCTCCCTTGCCCAAGAGTCTGAGGTTGTGTGACATCAAAGGCTAAAGTGAAGACGGACACTGGGATAGCTTTTACAGGATTGCCAGGGTAAAAAGAAAGAAGATTTATGTTAATGGTTCAGCATGGAGAGTTGGAAAATTGAAGGACCTCAGCAGAGGAAGGACCTAAGAACACTACTTTTTCCGGAGAAGAACTCAAAACCTCAGGTTGACATCCTCCGGCAAACATTGAGAATGTATCCAGACAAATATTCTCATTGCAAACACAGTGACAGTTGCTCTGGATACAGTATCAGCAATGTTATAAGTATATATTGAAAAATGTTTAGTAACCTGAGACACAGAAGAAAGTATAGGATTTAGAGATAGGTTCATAGGTAGGTACTAGGCTATCTGCCCGAGGACATTTATAAGCTTAGCCAGAGTGTGTCGGCTTTCACCGCCCCATTGATTAAGTAACTGATCCTCTGTCAAGCAGAGCCAATGAAGTGATCCCAGGGGTGTATTTTCTGTTACCCATCCACTCGTCAAGGTTTCTCTTGAAGAGTGTTAGTGAGGGGCTCTGCCTGATGTAGTTTGGAATTTTGTTCCAAAGCATGGGGAGTCTCTGTGACAGGAATCTATCCCTCCAGCATGTTGTATTTATTGTTGTGGCTAGGTTTAGCTCACTAGAGTGCGTGGCTTGCATTGACTTGGATTTCTTTAGGTGGAGCATATCCATCAATTCTGAGTTGGACATGGCTTTGTAAGTCAAGCAGAGATCACCTCTGAGTAAGCTATATGCCACTGAGTACAGCCGGAGTTTTTTCAGTCAGGCTGCGTAGGACATATGTTTGAGGCTTGTAATCCTCTAGGTGAGGTACTTTTGTGGTCTTTCCAGCTGTTGGAAGTGTCTTGTGAGGTACATCCCAAATGGGGCATTGTACTCTATGATGGGTCTAATGAGTGATGAGTAGAGGGGCACTATAACCTCTTTATTTCTAAACGCAAACCCTTTAGTAATTAGATGGGTCACACAGAAGGATTTCCTAACTACTTTGGCAATATCATTGTCAAAGGAGAGATTACTATCTGCCAGGGTCCCCAGATCTCTTATTACCTCTTTTGTATTAAGGGGGCTGCCACCTATGTGGTAATTCGTGGGTGTTTTATTTTTCCCAAACAGGATGACTATGCATGTTTTGGCATTTAGCTTGAGGCCATGACTTTGACACCAGGTGTCTGTCTCCATGTCAGATGGAGAGTCATTTGTGGCTCCCAGTTTGCAGTCATCGGCAAACTTGGTTAGCCATAGTCCTCCTGTGTTTGCCTGTACTTCTGAGAAGTATATACCGAAGAGTAGGGGTCCCAGGACTGAGACTTGTGGGACACCACTTGTGACTGGTTTAGAGTCGGACCTGGAGCCCACTATTTTTACCGTGTGAATTCTGTCTGTAAGCCGGTTGGCAACCCATCTCATGACATAGGGTTTATGTTCAGGCTGGTGAGTTTTTCTGTAATACCCGAGTGGGGAATGGTGTTGAAAGCCTTGGCGAGGTCAAGGTAGGCTGTGTGAACCACCTTTCCCTCATCTATGACCTTGGTGAATGTCTCGAATAAGTCAACCGGGTTAAGTAGGTATTATCTGCCATTAACAAAGCCAAACTTGGTCGGGTCAAGTGTTTGGAGGTTCCCAATGTCTTTGTTAATGAGTTCCATGATGATGCACTCCATAGCCTTGCAGACCAAGCTAGTCAGGCTTATGGGGCAATAGTTACCAGGGTCAGTTGTGGCCCCTCCTTTGTGGAGAGGAATAACCATTGCTGTGCGCCATTCTATGGGCACATAGCTTGTGGAGAGGCTGAGGTTGAACAGCGTGTTTAGGTGGGGGGTTAGTTCGTTCTGTAGTTCGTGAAAGACGCAGCCTGGGACACCATCTGGTCCCATTGACACTGTGTTTTTGGCCTTTGAAAGGGCTGTTTTCATCTGTGCGTCTGTGATTTTTGGGACACTACACTTTTCCGGTATTGTTGTGGGCCCTTTTGGAGGTGAGAGGGGGGTGAAGTTTGCACTGAATCTATCTGCCAGGATGTTGGCAATATCAGTAGGTTCAGTATATTTTGTGCTATTTTGCACTAGTTCAGTGCATATCTGTGAGTTGCCACTTAGATTCTTAACATAGCTAAAGAAGGCTTTGTGGTTATCTTTTGAATCCTTGGCTATTTTTCTTTCGAAGTTGGCCTTGGATGATTTCATGAAGGACCTTAGTTTCTTACTGATACTGATCAGGGATGTATTTCTTTCTTGGGATTTGCTTTTTTTCTGAACTAGTTTCCTCCTTCTATTGTATAGCATGTTTATGGCAGGGGGCCAACAATCTGGTTTCCTTCTCTTAGAGGAGTGAGTCTTGGTTTTGCTATGGATGGCACGATCCATGCATTCTTGTAGGGATGGCACGATCCATGCATCCTTGTAGGTGCTCATAGAGTGCATTTGTAAGGGATTCTGCATCTTGGGCAGCATTATCCTTTAGTGTGGGGGCTGTGAAACTTACCACCTCTGAGTAGTTTTCCCAGTGAATGGTAAGGTAATTGAAATTGCCCAATATCAGGGTGTTCGGTAGGACCTTCATGTTTTCCAGTGTCTCCAGAAAGGTAGAGTGGTGGTCCTGGGTCATGGAGGGTGATCTGTAGCAGGCCACAATTTGTACTGCAGATTTGCCCAATGTCCTGGAGGTGTAGGTATCCTTGATGAATATGGATACACCCCCTCCTTTTGTGTTTCGGTCCATGTTCTGTGGCTGAAACGTGTGGTATGAGGTGCAACCCAGTAGTGCTGGGGTGCTCTCTGGAGCCTTGAACCAGGTTTCAGTTACTGCACAGATGTTGACATTCTCCATACTGAGGAGTGCTTCGAGAGCGTGCATTTTGAGATTTAAACTCCTGGCGTTGAGTAGCATTTTTTTGTTAATTGTGCTGTTTACGGAGGTGGGTTTGACTTTTGAGCCTTGCCTAAAGAAGGCACTGTGGGGGCAGCAAGAGCCTTGGCCAGTATTCAAAAGCATAGGGGTGACAGGTGCAAGCCGTCTCTTGCGAAGCAACGCGGGTGTTGAACATTTCGTCCCAGGCTGACGGACACTGGATCCCCTTTGAATGACACCAGAAGCTTAGCCAATTGTTGAAATTTATCATTTTTTCTTTATACTGAGGTATCCTTCTTGGTGAGAGCAGAATGCTACTCAGGGTCAGGGTCATACCAGCCTGGGCTACATGATCACAGAGCTCTTCCATGTATCTTTTCATGTAGTCCAGGGAGATACATCTCAAGTCATTCACACCAACATGAACAATGACAGAGTCATATTTGTACTTGTTCTGGATTGACCTGAGTGCTTGTGTTATATGGCAGATTCTGGCTCCCGACAGGCAGCTAAGAGTAACTTCTGCTTGTCCAGCCTAGTGAGTGGGACATCAGTGTACCTGACTATAGAGTCACCTATTACTAGTGTGTTAGGTATGTTATTTCACCTTAAGGGCTGTGACTGTGCAGCACACTGATTTCGTGTTTTATGTGTTGTCTGGTTTGTGGCAGGAAGTGCTGGTTGTTTGGGTGTTTGCTTTGGAGGTCTCTGATGCTTTTGCAGGTTTTTATTTAGAGCCTCTGAGTATGATTTTGTATATTTATGTGTATTTTTAGTAGGTCTGTATGCGGCTGGTGGTGTGGTGCAAGTGTTAACCATCTGCTCTTGACTGTCTGTTCCAGTCTTGGGTGGAGACAGCTTAGCTTCCAGTTTGGCTGTATAATTGCATCTCTCGCATATGTTAGTGTTTTGTGGTAGAAGGAGAGGGTTGTCTGTGTACATGAGGCAATTGTAACATTGCCTCAGGATACCCAGATTCACCAGCTGGACTGGAGATGCTATTGATTCAGAAGGAAAGCCAGCAATTAATGTTTTCATTACATCAAAGCAAGGCAGCAGAAAATTAGAAATGACAGGCTGAGAATTTACTCTTCTGAAGGCCAAGTTGGATTAACTATAAACTTTCTTCCAAAATCTAGTGAAGCTTGAGCCCAGTTTTGCAGAAGGAATTTGTGTGCTTGAGGCATATTATACAATCCGATTTTCACTGAGCAAAGACTGATTATTGGGCAGACTACAAGCTGACAGAAAGGATCTTCTAAAGTTGACATTACAGGAGAAACAAGTGTAGGAAATTATTCTGTTTCTGTAGGGATTCAGTGCATTCTTATGCTCCCACTTAAAAAAAAAAAAAAAAAAACATTTCTGGCAATAGTGTCAGTAAAAAAACTTTTATGGGGAGGGAATCTGAAGAAAAACATTCCCTAAAGTCAAACTCCTCATACTGAGGAGAGGAAAATTAAGAAACCTATTCCCAGTCTAAATCCTGTCTTTCCAAATGAGAAACAGTATGTGTGAAAGAGGAAATTGTAGTCCTTTTAAAAGTAGGAGAGGATTCAACACCCTGCCTAGCCTTCCCCATGAACTTTAGGAGAAGAAAAAATGTATTGTTTCTGTTTTTCTTTTTCTCCAGGAAACCCTTCAGAAAAAGAGCAGCTTAAAGGACAATCCCTTCCCTGGGAATGAAGTTCTCCAGAATGGCCAAGTGGCGGAGTATCTCCTGGTCCCTCCCCCAGTGCCAACAAGGGTGGTTTTCCCTTACATGAAAAAATAGATCGAAAAGCAATAAGCAATCAAGCGGACAGTCAGTGAAAAATGATGAAAGAAATTTATTAGGTGAGCGCTTTCGGCTGTGAAATCCAGCCTTCATCAGACAAATTCAACTGCATAATGCAACACTTTTATGCATAAGGTGTGCTTGAAACAATTAATCAATTAAGGTATAGAAACGCCAAAACGGCGACAAATACTACCTACCATTTGCAATTTATGCCTGTACATGCATTAATTCATTTTAATTACACATATTAATTTATACAATGTACTTTTATGTAAATATATGTAACACTATGACTATAATTTAAAATTCATGTAGAACTGTTATTAATATATAAAAATAAAATAAAACAAAACAATTATTAATATTAATAATAAATTGAATAATCTAAATAACTAAAAAACGGAAATTATTGAAATCAATAACCCGTTATCTATTATTTGCTTTTAATTTTAAAATACTGGTGATTGAAATGGATTCATTAATACCAGGGATTTGTGTGGCATTTAAATATACCTGCCACCAATATTCCTTGGACTCTAACATAACTTTCCAAGGACCTTTTCTAGGTGATAATGCTATTTGTTCTAATATAATGAATTTAAAATTATGCTCAGGGTATAGTAATATATGTCTATATAAGGCATTTTTATGCGATTGTCTATTAATATCATATTTATGCTCATATATGCGTTGCTTTAATTTTCGCTCGGTCTTCCCTATATAATAGGCCGAACAACATGAGCAAATTGCAGCATATACTACCCCTATGGTATTACAATTGTAGTTACCTTTTATAGGTTCATAGGTTCATAGGTTCATACTAGGCTGTCTGCCCGAGGGCATTTACAAGCCTAGCCCATAGTTTTGTGGCTTACATCACCCCTTTAGTATGGGGAACTATACCCATTATTTTGCTGTGCCTCTGTCGAGCAGTGACACTGAGGTAATCCCTGGGGTATATCTGCGATCTCCCATCCATTGGTCAAGATTTCTCTTGAACAAGGCCAGCGAGGTGCTCTGCCTCACATATACCGGGATTTTATTCCACAGCATAGGGAGTCTTTGTGTGATGAATCTATCCCTCCAGCACGTCCTATTAATAGCCCTGTCGAGGTTTAAGTCTCCCGCCCTTGTGGCTCTGATGGATCTAGATTTTTTGAGGTGAAGCATATTCATCAAATCTGGGTTTGACATGGCCTTGTATGTTAGGTAAAGGTCACCTCTGAGCAAGCGTGGCGACTGAATAGAGCTGGAGTTCTTTCAGTCGGGCAGCATAGGACAGATGTTTGAGACCCTTTATCCTTTTGGTGAGGAACTTTTGTGGCCTCTCCAGCTGCTGCAAGTGTCGGGTCAGATACATTCCGAATGGGGCATTGTACTCAATCATTGGTCTGATGAGTGATGAGTATAGGGAGACTATGACCTCCCTTGATCTAGATGAGAATCCCTTCATGATAAGGTGGGCAATGTAGAAGGTCTTCCTAACTACTTTAGCTACATGGGTGTCGAATGACAGACTACTATCAACCTGGGTCCCCAGGTCCCTGATAACTTCTTCTGTGCTCAGTGGATTGCCACCTATTTGGTAGCTAGGGGTAACCTTGTTTTTCCTGAAGGGTATGACTATGCATTTTTGGCATTTAACTTTAGGCCATGGCTCTGGCACCAGTTATCCATTTCTGTGAGACCCTTCTGAAGGATATCTGTGTCAGATGTGTTTTCTACTATGGCCCAGTTTGCAGTCATCTGCAAACTTTGTCAGCCATAACCCTCCTGTGTTTGCTTGTACTGGAAAAGTAGATGCCAAACAAGAGTGGGCCCAGGACTGAGCCCTGTGGTACACCACTTGTGACAGGCTTTGAGTCTGACATGGCGCCAGCAACTCTGACCCTGTGGGTTCTGTCACTCAGCCAGTTTGCAACCCATCTTGTGATGTATGGGTTAACATTTAAGCTGATGAGTTTTTCAATGATACCCGAGTGGGGTATTGTATCGAAGGCCTTCGCCAGATCGAGGTAGGCTGTATGGACTGCCTTTCCTCATCAATGGCTTTGGTGACTGTTTCAAAAAGTCAACCAAGTTTAGAAGGCATGATCTGCCTTTGACAAAGCCAAACTGGGATGGATCCAAAGTCTGCAAATTCCCTATGTCTTTATTTATGAGGTCCATTATGATCCTCTCCATGGCTTTGCAGATAAGGCTTGTCAAGCTAATGGGCGGTAATTTCCAGGGTCGGTGGAGGCACCGCCTTTGTGAAGTGGGACCACAGTTGCAGTGCGCCACTCCTGGGTGCGTATCCAGAGGTAAGACTATGATTAAACAGCTGTCCTAGCTGTGGGTTTAATTCCTCGTTGAGTTCGTGGAGCACACAGCCGGGGACACCATCAGGTCCCATGGATGCTGTGTTTTTGCTTTGGAGAGAGCAGTTCTCACTTGGGCGTTGGAGATGTTTGGGGGCTGCAATCGCTTGGTATAGATATCTCTCCTTTTGGGGAGAAGTTTGCACTGAACCTGTCAGCCAGTATGTTGGCAATGTCTGTAGGATCAGTAATCTTCACATCATTTTGAACTAGTTCTGAGCATATCTGGGAGTTTCCTCCCAGGTTTCTAACATAGCTAAAGAAGGCCTTATGATTGTCTTTTGAGTCTTTAGCTATTTTTCTCTCAAAATTTGCTTTGGATGATTTTATGAGAGCTCTTAGTTTTTTACTTATAGTGATCAAGGGTGTCTTACCTTTTAAGGATTTTGCTCTATCTTGTAGTAGCTTCCTCCTTTTGTTGTAGAGTTTGTTTATGGCTGGGGTTCACCAGACTGGATGCTTACCATTAATAATTATTTGCTCCACTTCCAAGATATCTGAACAATGACTACACATGTTACATTTTTTCATTTTCCCAATTATATTATTTACCCCATTCGGTACTGTATTGCACCAATCCTTTAAATTTTTATCTCTTTTGTATACTATAATTGGTTGCACCCCCAATAATGTAACTAAATCTGGGTCCCTCTTGATAATGTTCCAATTTTTCATCACCAGTCTTTTAACATACTGAGAATCCTGTGTAAAAGTAGTAATGAAAACTGCATTTCCATTATTTACATACTTTGTATTGTTTCCAATGATGAACTGATTTTTTGCATTAAATAATTGATTCTGCTGTTCTGAACCCTGCTGTTCTACTTGCTGCTCATTCAGATCAACAATGTCTCTTAATAGTGGTATATAAAAAACACTTTTCCTTTTATTTGAAACCTCATCAAATATGGTTTTTACAAATTGCTTAGGATACTCCCTATTTAAAAACATATTCATGATGAAAGTGCATTCATCAATAAATTCATGAACTTGCGAAACCATACGTGCTGCTCGTACCATCTGTCCTTTTATGACTGCCTTTTTTATGTGCTGTGGATGATTACTATTGTAATGTAGAAATTTATTAGAATATGTTTTTTTTGCGATATATGTTAGCTTTGAATTGATTATGTATTGAATCTTTAGAAAGTAATATATCCAAATATGAAATAGAATCTATTCCTATTTGATGAGTAAATTTCAGGAATTCAGTAGTGACATTTATGTATGAAATGAATCGATCGATTTGTTCCATTGGCCCATTCCAGATGAAAAACAAATCATCCAAAAATCTACTATATAAATCAATATACTGCATGAATTCCGAATGGAATATAAACTTATGCTCCCACATTGCCATGATTACATTGGCATACAATGTGCCTATGGGAGAGCCCATTGCAACTCCTTTTATTTGTTTAAAATAATGCCCTTCATGATAAATATAGTTGTTTGTCAATACTAACTCTAACAGGTCAGTTAATGCATTTAATTCATCCTGAAGCGTTGGAATAATGCTTACAAAAAATTCAGCAAACCAACTTAATCCTATTTGCTGTGGAATACAGGTGAATAAATCTTTTACATCCACAATGATGAAAACAACCTGTTGTACATGATCAATACTTAAATTGTTTACCTTTGTAAGGAAGTCCCAAGAATCACGACAAATGTAATTTAAACTTTTTATTTTATCTTTTAACTTTAAATCTACATATTTGGCTATAAAATAAGTCTTTGACCCACTAGCGTCTACTATTGGACGTAATGGTGGGTCCTGCAGATCCTTATGTATTTTTGGCACGCCGAATATCATGGGTATTCCAGGAGTTTTTTACTTGCATATATTTATATGCTTCATTTGTTATTTGTTCTTGCCATAACATGTCTTCCAATAAATAATCTATTCTACCATAAGAAATGTTGATTTCATTTATTGATACTTCTATGTATGTATCATCATACAGTATATTAGTTAATTGTTGGTTATAATCTATTAAATCCATCATAACCAACCCTCCCCCTTATCAGGCTGCATAATCCGAATCTCTCCTGCCTTTTTTATTTCATTTAATACACTACGCTGATTCTTAGTGAAGTTACTGTTAGTTCTATCAACATTCAGTTGTAACTGGTATCTAAAATCAAGCTCACATGCTTCTTCAAACAATATGATTTTCGAATGAAGTGGAGGATTAAACATACTTGGTACATGCAAAACATTATCTATTACATTAGTTGTTTGCTTAAAAATTGTTTTTAAATTCATTTTTCTTGTAAATAATTTTAGCTCAGTTACCAAGTCCGTTATCCTTGCCCTTCTTTGTGGTACAAACGTTAAACCTTTGCTGAAAATATCCGCATGTGCAATAGTGAGGGCAACTTGACTATAATTGTAAATGTAATAGTCACCTGTAGTGTTGGAAATTAGCTGATATTTATTGTCCTTTAAATAGGAACTTCCCAAACTTGCTACTTCTAGTTGTAGTTGATTTTCGAAGTTGTCCTCTGTCTCCTCCAAGAACGCGTATTGCTGACCCTCGGCTTGTATGCCCCCTTGTTCCGGAGACGTTCCGAACGACGGAGACTGCCATATTCTAAAGGGGAATGCTGTTGATTATTGACGTTTTCTTGCTGTTGCGGTTGTACGCCATTATTTTCCGCCTGCACTGAAGGAATGTTTGTGTCGTCATTACGCCACTGGCCTCGCGCAGGTTTGGGATAGGCTTGTCCTCTGGAATAGTCCACTCTATCCCTTTCCAATCTGCGGGCTTTCCTTTCAGTTACTATTTTACTGTGGTTGTCTATATCATTAAATATTTCCGAATATTGGTTTTGACAAGCTGCGAATGCTGACTGTTGTTTTATCTTAATATCTAAAGCTTGAATTTCAATGTTTAAATGTTCCATTTGAGAGGTATTGTGCTTTGTTAACACTTGCAAGAGCTCACACCCCTGCCGATCAAACAATTGTAATAAATCTTTATGTAAGGCAGTATTTTCTTTTAACCCAGTGGGATATTTCCAGCATCTTAAGCCTTTCGGCACTTGATGCCTTTTTATGCATTCATTGAAATAAGTATTCTCATGCAACAATTTCCTATATTGCCATACCATGTCATGAAATTCATCTAACATTGTCTGAAAATCAGTGATATAATCATTGTTCCTTACCGCAGTATTTCCTGATTGATTTAACCAATGTTGTAATTTCATACCATTTTCTGAAGCATCATTTATAAACACATTATCCCGATCCTGTTCATAGGTTCATAGGTTCATACTAGGCTATCTGCCCAAGGGCATTTATAAGCCTAGCCCATAGTTATTTGGCTTTCGCCACCCCTTTAGTTTGAATAAAACTATGCCTATTATTTTGCTGTGCCTCTGTCAAGCAGTGACACTGAAGTAATCCCTGGGGTATATCTGCGATCTCCCATCCATTGGTCAAAATTCCTCTTGAACAAGGCCAGCGAGGTGCTCTGCCTCACATGTACCGGGATTTTGTTCCACAGCATAGGGAGTCTCTGGGTGATGAATCTGTCCCTCCAGCACGTTCTATTAATAACCGTGTCAAGGTTTAAGTCTCCCGCCCTTGTGGTTCTGAGGGATCTAGATTTTTTGAGGTGAAGCATATTCATCAAATCTGGGTTTGACATGGCCTTATATGTCAGGCACATGTCACCTCTGAGCAAGCGGTATGAGACTGAATAGAGCTGAAGTTCTTTCAGTCGGGCAGCATAAGACATATTTTTGAGACCCTTTATCCTTTTGGTGAGGAACTTTTGGGGCCTTTCCAGCTGCTGGAGGTGTCGGGTCAGATACATTCCGAATGGGGCATTGTACTCAATCATAGGTCTAATGAGTGATGAGTACAGGGGGACGATGACCTCCCTTGATCTAGATGTGAATCCCTTCATGATCAGGTGGGCAATGTAGAAGGTTTTCCTAACTACTTTAGCAACATGAGTGTCAAACGAAAGGCTACTGTCAACCTGGGTCCCCAGATCCCTGATGACTTCCTCTGTGCTCAGTGGATTGCCACCTATATGGTAGCTAGTGGTAACCTTGTTTTTCCTGAAGGGTATGACTATGCATTTCTTGGCATTTAACTTTAGGCCATGGCTCTGGCACCAGTTATCCGTTTCTGTGAGGCCCTTCTGAAGGATATCTGTGTCAGATGTGTTTTCGACTATGGCGCCCAGTTTGCAGTCATCTGCAAACTTTGTCAGCCATAACCCTCCTGGGTTTGCTTGTACTTCAGAAAAGTAGATGCCGAACAAGAGTGGGCCCAGGACTAAGCCCTGTGGGACACCACTTGTGACAGGCTTTGAGTCTGACATGGCTCCAGCGACTCTGACCCTGTGGGTTCTGTCACTTAGCCAGTTTGCAACCCATCTTGAGATGTATGGGTTTACATTCAAGCTGATGAGTTTTTCGATGATACCTGAGTGGGGTATTGTGTCGAAGGCCTTTGCCAGGTCAAGGTAGGCTGTATGGACTGCCTTTCCCTCATCAATGGCCTTGGTGACTGTCTCGAAAAAGTCAACCAAGTTTAAAAGGCATGACCTGCCTTTGACAAAGCCAAACTGGGTTGGATCCAAAGTCTGCAAGTTCCCTATGTCTTTATTTATGAGTTCAATTATGATCCTCTCCATGGCTTTGCAGATAAGGCTTGTCAAGCTAATGGGACGGTAATTTCCAGGGTCGGTGGAGGCACCGCCCTTGTGAAGTGGGACCACAGTCGCCGTGCGCCACTCCTTGGGTACGTATCCTGAGGTGAGGCTAAGATTAAACAGCTGTCCTAACTGCGGGTTTAATTCCTCATTGAGTTCGTGGAGCACACAGCCGGGGACACCATCCGGTCCCATGGATGCTGTGTTTTTGCTTTGGAGAGAGCAGTTCTCACCTGGGCGTTGGAGATGTTTGGGGGCTACAATCCTCTGGTATAGATATCTCTCCTTTGGGGAGGGGAGAAGTTTGCACTGAACCTGTCAGCCAGTATGTTGGCAATGTGTGTAGGTTCAGTAATCTTCACATCATTTTGAACTAATTCTGAGCATATCTGGGAGTTTCCTCCTAGGTTTCTAACATAGCTAAAGAAGGCCTTATGATTGTCTTTTGAGTCCTTGGCGATTTTTCTCTCAAAATTTGCCTTGGATGATTTTATGAGAGCTCTTAGTTTTTACTTATAATGATCAAAGGTGTCTTACCTTTCAAGGATTTTGCTCTATCTTGTAGTAGCTTCCTCCTTTTGTTGTAGAGCTTGTTTATGGCTGGGGTCCACCAGACTGGACGCTTGCCTTTGGTACAAAGAGTCTTAGTTTTGTTTGGGATTGCCTGATCCATGCAGTCCTGTAGGTGCTGGTAGAAGGCATTTGTAAGTGATTCAGCGGTTTGAGTAATGTTTACCACTGGCTCAGGGGCCTTAAAGGAGACCACACTAGTTTTTAGAAGTGTGAAGTCGGCTTTTGAGAAGTTTTTCACTGTGGTCTTTTTTATTTCAGGTGGGGGCGGGATGAGGACCTCCAGCGAGATTAGTTTATTATCTGATCTCACCAGTGAGGGGTATACTTCCGGTGTTGAACATTGTGATCCCATGTTCGTGATGATGAGATCAAGTATGTTTTCTCCTCTTGTGGGGATGGTGACATAGTTGTTCCATGGCATTTGAGATTATGAACTCCAGGAACCTTTGGGATAGAGTGTTTGGGCTTGAGTAGTGTTCCCAGTCTACATTAGGGTAGTTGAAGTCACCTAGTATGATGGTGTTTGGAGATACATTTATCCCCTCCAATGTTTTCAGGAAGGCCATGTGAGGTTCCTGAGTTTGAGAGGGTGGCCTGTAACATGCTACAAATTGCAGAGCAGTCTTGCCTATGGTTAATTGCACCTGGATGGTCTCCGATGCATCGTGCGTTGCCACCAACCTTGAGGTGTTGATGCATTTGCCCAGGTGGTATACTATCCATGCGGTTTGAAGTGTCCAATCTGTTGTTTCTGTGCTCTGGTAACCTGACAGCATTATTACCCGACATTTGCTGAATGAGTTGCGTGAGACTCAATACTGATTCATGTAGAGCATTGAATTCTGTCCTTGTAACCATCGTATCCGCATCTTGCGTGCTTCCAGAAGCCATACTAAAACCAAATCGAATATCCAACACAAACTAGGTGAAAAAATAGATCCAAAAGCACTAAGCAATCAAGCGGACAGTCAGTGAAAAATTATGAAAGAAATTTATTAGGTGAGCGCTTTCGGCTGTGAAATCCAGCCTTCATCAGACAAATTTAACTGCATAATGCAACACTTTTATGCATAAGGTGTGCTTGAAACAATTAATCAATTAAGGTATAGAACCGTCAAAACGGCGACAAATACTACCTACCATTTGCAATTTATGCCTGTACATGCATTAATTCATTTTAATTACACATATTAATTTATACAAACTACTTTTATGTAAATATATGTAACACTATGACTATAATTTAAAATTCATGTAGAACTATTAATATATAAAAATAAAACAAAACAATTATTAATATTAATAATAAATTGAATAATCTAAATAACTAAAAAACGGAAATTATTGAAATCAATTCAAGCACACCTCATGCATAAAAGTGCTGCATTATGCACACTAGTAAGGCCTTATTAAGTTTAATTCTGTTGGCTGCAAAAAAAAAAAGCAATTTAGTAAAAAATGGAAATCAAATTCTAAACCAACTCTATTCATAAGTATTTAAAATTGTAAAAGAAATGCCATAACAATACTAATTGTTGAGCAGAAATGTATATATTGTATATAGTTTTTGTTTTTATTAATCTCAAAATTTTCTCTCATTAAATATTTGTTTTATTCAATTCCTATATTTTATATTACTTTGTTAAATGAATACTATGTTTGAAATTTATACTAATGTGTTTAATTGTATACAATATATATATATATATATATATATATATATATATATATATATATATATATATATACACACACACACACACACACACACACACACACACACACACCAATAAAAATAAATTTATCAAAAAAAAACGTTGCGAAAGAGATAAAAGAATTAGAAGAGCGAGCATTAGAAAAAAGATGGCAAAAATTGCAAAGAAGTAAATGGAATTTGTAGGAATAATTCATGCAGAATTATGTTCAGGAGGAGGGGTGATGTTTCAAGGAAGGCATGAATTGAATGATTTATGTAATGTTGTGCTGAACAATTATTATAAAACAAAGAAACCTCTAAATATAATGTGTGTAAATGGAAAAATGTTACTACTGTCTACCTTCTTTTCTATTACTGTGCGCCTATGTCTTAATTGATATTTAATAAAAGTGTTTAAAAAATGAATGTTCACACAACTATTTCATAAATTGCTCAGTTCCTGCCTTCCCTGAAGCCTCCTAATAGAATTAAACTTAATAAGGCCTTATTGTGTCTAGGCAGTTCAGAGTCTATATCCCAGCTTATTTCCTTAAGTTACAACTGTCTACACCCCCCCCCCCCCATTATCTGTGACAGCGTATGCTGCAGGTAATTAAAATCTGCCAACTCATTATACTCCCAGAAATCTTGTTCCCAGTTACCTCTGTCTAACCCATCCCACATCCAACAATTGCTATCTACCTGAGGAAAATTCTTTGAATTCTGCTTGAGGTATAAAAATGCCTCTGCAAACACTTCCAAGTATGTAACAAGTCCAAAAGTTTTAGGATTTTTACTTGGAAGCAATACACATATCCTCCCATTGTTCCCTTGTAAATTGCTTTTCCAGTCTTTTTTTTCCCAGTCTTTTCTAACCTCCTCTGACAGATTCTTATAATTATCATGCAATATTTTACATGTCCTAATTATCCCCCTTTTTAACAACAACTTCTGTTCTAGATTTGACTAAGCACTCTACCTGACCAGGTCTTTAACTGCCTGATCCCATTGTCTTTCTCTATACTCTGACATCAATCCCTGATAAGAAAGGCAGTCGCTAACCTGCAATCCAATCTTCTTCTTGGCCTTATTCCACTCTGAATGAATGTTAATTGTTAAAAAGAAAACATGTATGTATAGCGGGTCCACTTCACATGACTGAAAGCTCAAAATACTGAAATTCACATGACTGGAAACTCAAACTACTGAAATTCATTTGACTAAGTCCACAATACCAAATGTTCAAAATAGTGAAAACTCATTTGACTGAATTTCAGAATACTGAAAGCTTAAAATGCTGAGTTGTAAAATACAAAATGGCAGTGTGTACAGTACTGTAAGGAAAGTAAAGGGTCTATGCCCTTTTCCCCACTGTAGTGCGATCCAGGAATTAGCATATATAGTTTGGGAGGTGTGGGGGTCGTAGACCCCACCTAGTTTGGGTTTATATCATCTGGTGTCTGTTAAAAAGGTAAGTAAGTAGTTTTGAATTTTGGAAAGAGTTAGTCAGTGTTGTAAGTGTGCATTTTTTTTCTTTTATAGTTTTCAGTTGGTGAGACGAATTGTTGGTGATATTTGCGCGGTTTTATTTGGTATTGTGAACCTAGGCATTGTGAAAGGTTTTGTGAATGTTAAAGTTATTTGTGATGAAATGTTTGGTATTAACAGATCTGTAAATTTCTTGTTATGTTAAACAATTCACAGGTGAAGGGAAACACACGTCATGCCTATGGCTTAACATTTTGTATTTTGCAATTCAGCATTGTAAGCTTTCAGTATTCTGAAAATCTATCAAATTAATTTCAGTATTTTGAGCTTTCAGTCATGTGAAGTGAACCCATGTATAATGCATGAAAATGAAAAGTGTTTGTTATGATTTGTTTTCTTTTTGATTATTATATGTGTAATTAAGTCATGGTTTACAATGTAAGAATTTAATAAAAAGTGATGAAAAACATATAAAGTTATAAATTACAAAATATATATATTTTCATTTATTTACTCTATTCACAGGGTTTTGACTTGTTTAGTCTCCGAAGGCCAGTTTTTCAGGGGACATCCGATGTGGTATTTACATGAACAAGGAGAAATTTGGTTAGGACACCAGGGAAATTCCCTTTTTCTGTGTGGAGGATGTTGAAAAATTATAGGATGGTGAACCACTGCAAAGGCAGCAAGGAATGGGCTGCAGAAGTAGATGGTGATGATTCCAAAGTTGCATTTTAAACGAATTTGTTTGCAGAAAGCAATACATTTAATTAAGCTAAATCACAGGCAAGTGAAGGTTAGAACCCTTCTGTGAGGAGGGTTATCAGAGGACATGTTACATGTCCTAATTCAGCAGGCTTAGAAGCGTCATGGGGAGAAGTACTGGAGAGAGTGGATAGTGGAAAGCAAAATGTAAAATAAATAAATAAAATGGAATATGTGGAGGTTTCTGTTAATGCAGGGACAATACACCTTGATGAAATAAAGTGAGGATAAGAGAAAATACACAGCAGAAGAAAGTTCTGGTAAAAGGGTTGAAAAGTGAGTGATACTTCAAATACTAAAACCACTGGTAACAATTAAATCTAAACCTTCCATTGACAGATACAATAGGTAAGATAATACAGTCGTGCCATTAGACATACAGGATCCAGAAAAAGAGTATTTCTCTGATTTTATTTTTGAACCATTTTAGACAAGAAAAATTCCTATAAGGATTGTCAAGAAAAAAATAATGGTCATCTGTAGATAATTATGTTTTTACAGCCCAAAATGCAATTTAAGAAAAAAGTTACAATTCAATTTAGAAACAATGATGTGGAAAAAACTGATTAGAAAAATATTTAAAAGACTATGAGTGATACAGTGACTGATATTCATAAGATAACATAAATCTTTGAACTGGAGGGTGAGAAGGTATAGTGTCATTGAAAATGCAGGAAGAAAATGTTAAACATTTATAAGTGCCATACACGTGGCAGAGTGTAGAGATACAGTGCATTATACAAGGCCCAGCCTAAATGTTGTGTTCTTTGTGGTTCCATTTGGCCACTTAAATCAATTAATATGATAACAGGACATATGTTCAATATGGCAAAAGATGTCATACTAAATGTTATAAGTACAAAAAGAAAGGACACTTTCGAATGGACTATGGGGAAAAGAAGGGGGTGAAATGAGAATACACCTGAGAGAAACAAAAATAATGATACATGCAATTTATATAAATAAAACAACAGTTAATATTTATTTACCTGCACTAGAGAGTGGTCAAATGTTAATGCAGTTGAGTTTGCCATTGTGCAAGTTTTAAGATGAAATATTTTAAAACCTTGTACATAGCGTGGCTTTGGAATTATTGATGCAAATATGAATAAGCAATATTTGACGCCTACTGGCATCAGTAAGAGTTAACTGTGGATGCACCTGGAGGCGTCACTCAGTTGTAATGAGTTAGAACACCATTACACACAAACGCACAGTTACTAGATAGCCTCAGTAAAGTATTCCAGCATTAGTCCTGCAAAGCTGTTCTTTGCCCATATCTGGTTGTCTGCCAAGATTTAAAAAAAAAAAAAATTACCCCACAATACTATCAGTTATGATCTTGGGTACTCTTTCTACCATAGTCATCACATCATCTTGAAAAGGAATCAGGTTGATCATAGGTGGGATGGGGAAGAGAGGTCACAAATTAGTCATCTTTATAGCACTTCCCCATACAGTGTCACAGTTGTGGATGCTTTGAATAAAGGCTCTGCAAGCCCTTCATTCATTAATTCGTCATTTATATTTAAGGTAACTAACTAATACCACCATTTTCTTTACTAAAAGAAAGAAAGAAAAAAATACTAGAAAAGCACCCCTAGCCAAATGGCATATTAATATCAACATACTAACAAAAGTGCTATAAACAATTATTTTAGCTTCTAACATGCAGTGATCTTTCTTCAGAAGATGGCAAATAGTGTAGCAGTTTCTGTAGCTGATAACATTGAAGCTATTGACTAGCTAGAAGGAATGTCCTGCATAGTTGGAATGCTAAGAAATCACTTCCTTTAACCTGTTGGCATCTTACGACTCACCATCTTCTTTTGAGTTACTGATTGCACCAGCATCTGACATCCTTTCATCCTGCTTTTGCTCCAGATTTTCACTCTCTTTAGCATGTCCTTCATTTACAGCTTCCTCCATGTCTTCTTCACCTTGCTCTGTGAAAAGATGAAAAAATTCCAAAATCACATAAGCAATAACATTCACTTTATTATGGTCTGAGTATCAAGTTTAACAGAACTACACATTTATCTATAAAAAACTGCAGGGTTTAACAATATAACAGGAACTAAACATTTATCTAGAACAAATTTTTGGCTCTTCCTTTCCTCACTGAATGAGCCACACAAGAAGGATTTAAGCACCCTCGTTCTTAGATTTCATCTATTAAAAATAATAATAATAAGACTATGACTTTGCTCTGTCCAAGAGGTTTTACATACAGGGTTTTACAAACTGGGAATCCAGAAAGTAAGGCATGGGAAATGACAACACCCCTTGCCAAGTAGTTTCTTCACACATATAAACTCCAAAACAAGCAGAAAGCACTCGGATAGCTGTAACCCCAATCCAACATTTATTAAATAAGCACCAAGGACAAGTAAATCACAAATGCTGAGCACAACCAGTGCACCCCAACTCTAATTCGGGGAGTCGTCTCTTAACCAGTTGGCAATCCACCTAACCTCATATGTGTCAATTTGGAGCTCCTTCAACTTGCTTATTCTATTCACATGCTGTATGATATCAAATTACTTGGCAAAGTGAAGGCACTCTGTGTGGACAGCTTGTCCACAATCTATAGACTGAGTAATCCTACCAAAGATGTTTGCAAGACTCATTAGCCAGGGTCTACCCTTGACAAAGTCAGACTGGTAGGGATTATGTCTGGTAAGATTTTTGACATCATAATTAATTAGATTAGTTATGATACATTCCATGGCTTTGCATATAAGACTCTTTAGGATGTGACTAGTTATGAGCAGTTTACAAATCATAAAACATTATCTTCTTCCCCTGTCTTACTGTATTTTTATTTAATTTTTTTATCAGTTAAAATTAAGTAATGTGCATTCAGTTACAGAATAATATAGTAAATTCACAGAGAGTGAATCAGGAAAGAGTTAATTATCTGTTAATGAGTATGAAAAGACATAGTTATGTGTTAATGATTTGAAATTTTAATTTTACAGGATTCAGTCTTATAAACTTGTAAGCCAAATATTGGTATAGTAAAGTTTATCCAGCGTTATAGATTATTTAGCTGTTACCTGTTTTAACCGTTACCTGGAACTCTTGAATGGGCAAACAAAGAAGGGAAGAATGCAGGCAGGTTATCTGCTCAGAGGAGTAACAATCCAGATTTTTGTCTCATATTTTCAGATTGTTTCTCATAAATTTGTGTTTTTCTGACAAATCATTGAAGACTGAAGTTGAGTTTTAGACTTCATATCCTCAGAAAGTGCATACTAATGCGAACAATATTGTTCTATCCACTTTCTAAGGAGGTCGGGGGATGTATGTGTGTGTCATACCTCTCAACTGTACAGATTTTCACAGAGGCTGAGGTATGTGTGTGTGAGAGAGAGTGAAATGCCCTATTTAGAGTTGGCAGGTGGATTTTATTTTCGCGGAATTGTGAGCTTCAAGGGAAGAAAAGTTTACTACTGCTCATGCTAAGTCTGCTTAAAATGTGCAACTGTTTTGTTTAGCAAATGGCATCACTAGTGTGGTGTAGAATTTCAAAACAGTCTTAGTAACACAGCAGGTAGCATACTTGCATCTTGATTTAGAGGGCTATAGGTTCTACTCCCAGCGCATGTGGATTTCCATTTGAAGGGGGTGGAGTGCTGCAATCTTAACTATGTCCTCCTTTGGATGAGATGCCAAGTAACTAGGAACCTGTGTTTCCGCTTGCCACTTAATTCCTATTTCAATATACAAGCTTAGCATTTTTTTTAAATGTAACATAGGCAATTTATTGTTTAAGGGCAGCAGGCACTGAATTTGTAGATGAAACACTTAAATATAAAGCTGTTTTCTAACAACAACCTCTGCATTAGTTTCAGATCTCGTTAATGTGAAATTATTCAGATGACTTCTGCAGAGATTGTGCATATTGACTATTGACTGATATTGGTGGACTGTAATGATAGATGTTTAAATGGCCTTTTATGGTTGAAATGTTCTGAATTGGGCAATTTGTCATTATTGGTTCATATGTTTTGTTTCACTGCTTACTGGAAAAAATGTTCAAAACTATAAAACACACTCTAAGTGGTGCTGTATTAACAAGGGATATAATTCAATTATTATATATTATAATGAATACAATCAGGAAGGTGAATCAAAGCAGTTATGCATGTTTCTGAAATGTGTGCAAGGGGCCTATGATTTGAAAACAGTCCAAAGGTAAACTTAACCTGGCACTGGCCAGATGCATTTTCTTTGAATGTGGGTTTCAATGCTGTTTCGGTGAATGCGAGTTTCAAAAGTAAAGAAGTTTTAATGCTAAGTCTGTTTTCATTGCAAGACTATTGCTTTGTAAAGTTTAGCAAATGTCTATCAGTTTTTGTGCTATAAAATAGGAGGTTACTTGACTATTGGCCCTTAGGCCCTAAAATTTGAAATAAAAGTTGTAAATTAATGGGGAAAAGAAGGGGTGGAAATGAGAATACACCTGAGAGAAACAAAAATAATGATACATGCAATTTATATAAATATGCACTGTAAACATATCTTTATAATTGTCAGTATTAAGTGATGATGATGATTGTAATGAAGATGAAAATTAAATATTGTTGGGGGAGGACCAAGGTGGACTAACAAACAGAAGGGAAAACTGGACATTTACAGAAAGTGGAGAAAAACAAAATGAAAAAATATTACTGTGGCCGCAATACAAAATAGTTTTAGTATGCTGCAAACCAAAGGCAGTGATGAAGGGGAAGTGATGGAATGACTAAGGTGAAGGGGAGTAATTCAATAGGAGAAAGATTCAATTTACAGATAAAAAGGGAAATAGATAATTTAGATCTAGTCTCAGTTAATGTAGGTAGCTTGAAAAATGATGCAAATGATTTGTTTTTCAGTGTTGCAAAAAAATAAATAAATAAGTGGATGCTGACGTTATTTCTTCATTAGATAGTGATTTTAATTATTGTGGAACAAAAAAAAAGGATTTTTAGAACAGGACAATGCCAACTATCGCAGTGTTGATTAGACATTGAGAAATAATTTTTTTAGATCATGCTATTATCATAGCAGATGGAACATTCTAATTAGACATAAGAAATAGAAGGTAAGCTGACAAGGCTTATTGTAGTTTATGTCCATACAGATGTTAAGAAAAAAAATACATTTTAACAATTAAAATCATATAGTTCTGGTAAATATGAATAAAACAATAGAGGATATAAACTGCAATATCAGAAAACAAAAATAAAAAGTAAATAAGAACATGAAAAAATTAAATAAATCCTTTAAATGGGACAGTTGACTATAGGAAAAATAAGAGATTTTACTAATGACAGTCAAAGATTTTGATAATATTTTGTCAGAAACATTATTAGAATTACAAGGTGGAAAACTGCAAGTAGAATTCACAGACTGATGTGGAATGTGGACAATGCAGAAATTATAAATCATGGAAAGACATTAAAAGTTATATGGGAAAATGTTTATAACACTAAGGAAAGCAATACTAAAACTATGGAAAGAACATAAAACTATGATTACAGTTTACAGAACAAGGTCAGAATAGTGGATAGTATATAAACAGAAATACAAGAAAGTACATATGTAGGTAGAAAAATGATGCCTGGGAGACAAAATATATGACAGGTTAATCGGAAAATAGCAGATATACCCTAGTTTCAGAATATGTATTTATAAAAAAAAAAAAAGAAGTTATGTTCTTACCATAATGTTCCGTGTGTGTTGTTGATCGTCATTCATTCATGACGGAGGGGTTTTGGTTCCATCCTTGGAACTGACTCGGCTGATATAACAAGTTTGTGCCAGCCAAAAATGCTCAAGCTAAGGTTACCCATAATGCCCCTCTCCTAATCTCCTCAGAAACAGTTTGCCCATAAGGGTAATAAAGCGGAAGCTTTATCTGAGCAAATGCACTAACACATAACCAGGACCAAATCTGAACCTCCCGGACTCTTTTGGAGGGGGTTAGAACTTTATGGTAAGAATATAACTTCTTTATCTGATATCGTTAATCTTCATTCATTCATGACAGAAGGGACAGAGTCCCTAGCTATTTTATGTCATGGGAGGCCCTATGGAAGGATATTCCTGAGCACCATTGAGCCAAAGGATGCTCTCCCCCTGGAGACCAAATCCAATTTGTAATGAAAGATAAAAGTATGAGGGGTAACCCAAGTAGTTGCTGCACAAATGTCGTCTATAGAAGCTCTTGAATGAAAAGCCACTGAAGTAGCAACTGATCTGGTTGAATGCACTTCGATTTTAGTAGTTAAATGTATATGGTTTTGTTGATAGACAAAAGAGATGCAGTCTCTCAACCACTTTGCCAAAGTGACTTTGGAAACTGATTTTCCTAACTTGGATCCTGAAAAGGACAGGAACAATTGGTCAGATGTATGGAAAGACTTAATCCTATCTAAGAAGAAATGCAGTTGTCTATGCACATCTAATAAATGCAAACAGTATTCCCCATTATTAGAAAAATTTGGGAAGAACAGTGGTAAGTTGATAGATTATATGCATGACTCCTTTCAAAAAAGGTTTTACAAAGATGGCAAGATACTGAGGAATCTTGGAAACCATTATGGAAGTTTAAGATGACTGCTAAATGGACCCTGATCATAGAAGCTGAAGCTCCTGAATGGAGTAAAGTTGATAAATACTCAAACACTGAACTAAAGGGAGCTAGAAAGGGGTCCAGTCCCTTCTCTCAAGACCAAAACACAAGTCTGTTCCATTTGTCATGATACATTTTCCTGGTGGATGGTTTATGGGAAGCCTATTTTTCATACAAGGGAAGAAAGGTTATTTTGCCTGCCATGATAAATTTTCCTGGTGGATAGTTTATAGGAAGCTAGAAGTATTTTTCATACAAGGGAAGAAAGGTTATTTTGCCTGGCAATTACTGGACGTGGAGGTACCAAGCTGTCAACTTGAGGCTCAATATGTTTGAATGGATCAAACCCTGTGTCTGTGACAGTAACCCTGGAGTTGGATCCAGAGTCCATGGGTGGTGAACCAGGTCAGGCCAAAGGAAGGGAAACCAGACTTGTTGGGGCCAATTACTTTGTTTCTCAACCAAAGAGCTTTCTTTAGAAATTGTGAGATCAGGGGAAAGAGAGGGAAAGCATAAAGCAGTCCCACGGGCCAATTGTGTACTAGAGCATCCCTTGGGGACTCGCCCTGAGGGGAGATTAGGGAAAAGTAGCTGCTGCATTTGTGGTTGGTGGGGGATGCAAATAGATCGCAGCAAGGCTGAGCCCAGTGACAGAAAATCTCTGAGGCTACTTTGGGATAGAGAGCCCACTTGTGAGCCAGGAGGCTGCATCTACTCAGTTTGTCCACAATCACATGGGAGCTCCCGGGAATGTGTACTGCTACCAGAAAGTGGTTGGAAGCTATCGCCCATTACCATACTCTCATGGCTTCCTGACACAAAGTTGGATCTGGTTCCCCCCAGTTTGTTGATATACCAGACTGACATGTTGTCTGACTGAATAGCAATTGTCCCCAATGGGAGGGCAGATTGGAATTCTTGCAACACCAGGAGCACCGCCCTCAGTTCTAGGACATTGATATGCAAGTTGACCTCAAAGGGGATCGTAGTTGAGATCTTAGTTTGTGAAGCCTGTTATGAGGAAGAGCAACAATGTAAGCCCTTGTGTCAAATCCTGCTCCTATAAATTCTAGGCTTTGAGTAGTTTTGACTTCTCTTCATTTCTTGATATTCCTAAGAGCCATGCTAGCTGTAGGGTGTAGTGCAAATGAAGAATCAGTAGATGCTTGGTGGGGGCTATAAGGAGCCAATCGTTTAGATATGGAAATGCCCGGAATCCTTGTAGTCTCAAGTGAGCTGTTACTACTGCCATACATTTGGTGAACACTCTGGGGGCTGTGGAGAGATCAAAGGGCAGCGCTCAAAATTGGTAAATGTCTGGCTCCCAGCCGGAAGGGGAGATATCTTCTGGAGCATTTGTCCATTTTTATATGGTAATACGCATCCTGGAGATCTGTCGAGCACATCCAGTCTTCTTTTTCCAGAAATGGGAGGATAGACTGAACCATGACCATCCAGAATTTGGTCTGTTTGATGAACTTGTTTAGGATGCGGAGGTCCAAAATCGGCCTCCAGTCCCCTGTCTGTTTTTTTGGCACTAAAAAGAACCTTGAATAGAATCCAGATTCTATCTGGACTGGTGGGACTGCTTGGATGACTTTTTTCAAGCAGATTTCAAATTTCTTGTGCTGCTATGTCCCTCTGACTGGGTGAAATGTCAGGGAATCACCTTTGTGGTCTTGGGTAAAGATCGAAGGGGATATGGTAACCTCTGGCAATTATCATCGACACCCAGGAATCTGATGTTACTGAGTGCCAGGCTAAGTGGAGCAGAGAGAATCGTCCCCCAACTGCTTCCAGAGGCAATAAATAAAGAAGTTAAGTACTCACCATAATGTTCCATGCGAGTTGTCCATCTTGCCTTCATTCTATACTGATGGGTTCGGAACTGATCCTCTGTTCCGACTCGGCTGCTTACTAAAGTTCAAGGTCTCAAACTTGCTCGTGGCTCCTTCCCTATCCCATGATGCTCTAGTGCCTTCCTCATAGCTCGTGGCTCCTTCCCTATCCCATGATGCTCTAGTGCCTTCCTCAGATCTTGTTTGCTGATGTACCTATACCCCTATTTATATATACATATACACACATATACATATATATACATACACACACACACACACACACACACACACACACACACACACACACTTTTTTATAAGCTAAGAAGAGGATCAGAGCATACCAGATGTACACTAGGAACCTCTCAATCCTCCAAAAAGTCCAAGGCTGGGGGTAGGAAGGTGGATGTAAGAATGAGGACGAGATGGACAACTTGAACATTATGGTGAGTACATAACTTATTCATGTGAAGTTGTCCTATCTCGTCTTCATTCTATACTGATGAGACAGAGTCCCTAGCACCATTTTTCCTGGGTGGCTCACGGGAAAATATCCTTCAAAACAGTGGACCCATAGGAGGCCCTGTCCCTGGAGGCCAAATTCACTTTGTAATGAGTGATAAAGGTATGATGCCTTGCCCACACTGCTGCTGCACAAATAGTGTCTATTGGTAACTTTGCCCTAAAGGCTTGAGAAGTTGAAACAGCTCTGGTAAAATGCGCCCTTATTTTGCCTGGCAGCCATTTGTCTGTTGATTGATAGGTAAAAGAGATGCATTCTGATAACCATCTGGACAAAGTAGTTTTTGTTACTGTAAGTCCTTTTTTATTATCCAAAAAGGAAACAAAAAGCTGTTTGGATTTTCTGTATTCTTTTGTTCTGTGCAAATAGAAGCAAAGTTGTCTATGAACATCTAGCTGGTGAAGCATGTACTCTGCCTTATTGCCATATTTGGGAAAAAAACACTGGCAGATCTATAGATTGGTTTAGATTGAATTCTGGACATACGTTTGGTAGAAAAGAAGGGTTTGTACATAGTGAAACCCTGTCATTATAGAAAATCATGTATGGAGGTTTAATAGACAAGGCCTGTAACGCAAACTCTTCCAGCTGATGTGATTGCTACTAGGAAAATAGTTTTCCAAGGCAGAAACTTCAAGCTACAAGATGATGCAGGCTCAAAAGGGGGAAGAATTATGCGGGACAAAACAAAATTTAGATTCCATGGTGGGAGGGGTGGTTTTATGGACGGTGTTAACAAGTTTGTGCCTCTCAGAAAAGCTTTTGATAGTTTATGAGACAATATTTGGTCCCTCATTCCCAATATGAAAATTAGAGATTGCTGCTAATTGGACTCTAATGGTAGCTGCAGCTGCTCCCTCATTAAAAAGCTTAGCCACAAATTCTAAAATGGATGATAAAGGTGCTGATTAGGGATCAATATAATTCTGTGAAGCCCAGATTGACAATCTCTTCCATTTGCTAAGGTATAGTCTTCTCATAGACGTCTTAGGAGAAGAAATCTGGATGTGTTGGACTTCTGGGGTAAAGTTGTGTAGCCTGGCTACATTTAGAACTGCAGCAGCCATGCTGTCAACTTGAGGGAGTGAAGAGATGGGGGGGGCCCCCGACGAGTGGGTCAGAAGGTCTGGCACTGGTTCCAACATCCAAGGCTCTTCCCAAAGATGAGGCTTCAAGAAGGGGAACCAGATTTGATGATGCCAGTAAGGGGCTATCAGAATTAAGGTCCTTTCCAAGGTGCTGGCTTTCTGAAGAATTCTGAGTATTAGAGGAAAGGGAGGAAAAGCTTATAGGAGTCCCAGAGGCTAATCATGTACAAGTGCATCCCTTGGGGACTTCCCCAATGGGGGGATTAGGGCAAATAAGTTGCTGCATTTTGTGTTCATGGCCGTGAAGAATAGATTGCAGCAAGGCCGGCCCATTTGTGAAAAATTATTTCTGCTACTTCTTTCTTCAGGGACCACTTGTGTGGCATCAGAATTGCTCTGCTTAATTTGTCCACTATCATGTTGGATTTCCCTGGGACGTGTGTTGCTACTAGAAAGCACTGGGAGGACATCGCCCACTGCCATACTCTCAGGGCCTCTCGACAAAGGGTGTAAGAATTGGTTCCTCCTTGTTTATGTACCACATGACTGACACTGTCTGTTTGTATTGCAATTATACCCATCGGAAGAGACTCTTGGAATGCTTGCAATGCCATCAGCATCTCTCTAGTACATTGATGTGCAAATGAGCTTCATGGTCCTGCCAAGTGCCTTGGGCTATTCTTTCCTGATAATGCCCTTTCACCCTATCTGGGAAGCATCTGTGGTTACTGTGGCTACCAGAGTGAGGGGAGGGCAATCGACCTATCGTCACTTGGTCAGAGGTCTTTCTTGCAGGATTCCATCAGCATTATGAAGTGGGACATAGGTAGTTCTTGCATGGACCATTGAGTGAATAGGAGACATTGGAGGATTCTCATATGTAGTCTTGCCAGGGGAATCACATTTATTGCTGCTGCCATATTCCCCATTACCTTTAGGACTGTCCTTGCTTGAACCTTGGTTTTGAAGAGGAGATTCCAGATTTAAAGTCAAAGAATCTTCACCCTGTCTGGTGGATGTCTGACTATCATTGTTTTGGTATCTAACTCTGTGCCTATAAAAACAATATGTTGAGATGGCAATAAGGCAGACTTTTTGTAATTTACTGAAATCCTCAGCTGAGCACAGAGTTTGAGGGTAGTGTCTCTTACCTGAATAAGTAGGTGCTTGGTGGTGGAGGTTAGGAGCCAGTCATTCAGATATGGAAACACCTGGAATCCTAGACGCCTCAGGTGAGCCGTGACTACAGCCATGCATTTGGTGAACAGTCCGGGGGCTGTAGTGAGGCCAAAGGGCAGAGCTCGAAACTGAAAGTGACTGGATCCCAGCCGAAAGCATAGGTGACTCCTGGATGGCCTATGCATTTGTATGTGGTAGTACACATCCTGGAGGTCTAGAGCACATCCAATTGTCTTTCCCTAGAAAGGGACATATTGACTGCAATGTGACCATCCAGAACTTTGTCTTCTTCACTGACTTGTTTAATTTGCTGAGATCTAGTATGGGTCTCCAGTCCCCTGTCTTCTTTGGAACTAAAAACAACCTTGAGTAAGTTCTGGATCCTATCTGGTCTGCAGGGACTAAATGGATGACTCTTTTTGTAGCAACTTTTGAATTTCTATGGTGGCTTGTTACCTGTGACTGGTTGGAACATCCGGGATTTTCTTTATTTGTGGAGTTGGTGTGAAAAAGGGGATTGAGTAACCCCTGGATATGATACTTTGTACCCACTTGTCTTTTTGTTATTTTTAGCCAGGTTTGTGGGTACAAAGATAAGTGACCCCCGACTGGCTCAGAGAGGGACAGGCGGGCCTCCTTTCAAGAGCACTGAAAGAGCTTACTGAAGAAAGATTCCAGGTCCCCCTGGTTTTGTGGACTCCCTCTGCCACGTGGCTGGCGTCTTCCATTATTACCTCCTCCTCTGCCCCTGGAGGAAGGTTCACTGTGTGCGTCTTGAAAGGCCCTCTGGGATTCTCAAAACCTCATTTTTCCTCCAGTTTGACCCTTGGGATAGGGTCTAGAAGGTGTGGAAAAATGGACTCCCAACAGCAGAGAGAGTCTTTCCTTCTTGTTCACACCTGGTTAGCGTTTCCTTGACTTTAGGCCCAAACAAGGCCAAGCCATCAAATAGGATATTAACAAAGGATGACTTAAAAGGTTGTGCAAAATTACACAAGTGCATCCAGGAATGTCACCTAGGGGCATTTCCAGAACCCACTGATCTGCTCACTCCATCAGCTGCACAAGAAACGAGCCTCATGGACGTGTTAACTTCTGAATTGAGGGTGACCAGCTGCAAAGATATGTTATCTGCTACCCCCAGAGCTACTGTACCTTGGAGAGTATCTCCAAGCTCTTTTAGGAGATCTCTCTGTAATCTTGTGAAATGTGTAAGGTAATTCATGGACCCAAGGGTAAAGGCCGCTGAAGAGAACATGCGCTTTCCATACCTGTCCATCGTATGCGACTCTTTATTCGGGGGATGGACTGAGATGGAAGTCTCTGATAACTTCTTTTTCATGGCCGCCACCACCACCACCATAGCATCTACAGGGACTCCTTTAGTTAAAAACGTTTTGTCATCTGGAGAGGCGATGAATTTGTTAGGCCTCCTAGGGACAGGTTCCACTGTCTCTGGAGACTCCCACGCCTTTCGACAAACTAACTCCATGAGTTCGTCAAAAGACAGAGATACCCAGGTGGCTGAAGGGTGAGACCCAAAAGCCTTCAGGTACACAGACTCCTCATCAGAAGGGGTAATGGGGCTTCCACCCACCTCTCTGTTTAAGGATTTCCAAGATGTCTGAAAAACAGACATCCTCAGAGGGCGACCGTGAGGACCGTTCTGACTCCTTGAGGTCCGTATCTGATGTGACCGACTCCTCTGGGGAGTCTACATGCTTCTTCGTACATAACCTCTTCCGAGGGACCTCTTCAGGGGGGGGGCATTCTGGAGAGGTTTTGGAGGAGAGGGGCATCCTGATGCTTAGGGTTTATATGCTTTTGTGGAATCGTCTGTGCAGAGATGGATGCCGGTGTTTTTGGGGATGGAATACTTGGATCTGACAGTGAGGATGTCCGTGGGTACAGAGCTCTCCTCATAGCAGTAAAAGCCCCCCCTCCCATGGCCCAAAGAGACTCCTGGTTTCAAGGAAGCTGAAGATCTCTCTGGCACCACAGTGGCTGGCTCCGACGCCAAGGTAGGAGCCAAGTTCACCTGAGCCAAAGCCCCATGAAAAGGTTTCGGTCCAGCTGTCCTCCCTGGATTCGACTGGTGAGTGTTGGCTCCCAGACACACCAGATGGCACCAAGGTAGTCAGAGCAGTCGGAACAGATGAGTCTGTAACTGGTCTCTGTTCCGACAGCTCCACCTCTATGAGTTCCATGCATTCCAGCTCCGAAACCACCACTGGGGTGGGAGGAGTAATCGAAGACAGGGGAATGGGTCCAGTCAGTTCCGAGCTTCTCTGAGTCAGCTCCGATAAAAAAGTTTGGCCAGTGTCGGTGTCCTGAGCAATCTCTGCACTACATGATCCACATTGTAATCAGAGGCTTTTGAAGGATCGAGAGGATGGAGCGGATGCTATAGATTGTAATAAGAGGTGACCTGAGCATCAGAGAGACTGGCTCCAAGGCAGGGGAACGGCTCTGAACTTGTAGTGCCATTGGATCCAAAACAGATGGAACCAAGGCAGGAGGTCTGTCATGGTCAGATTATTTTGCCACTGTCAGAGACATCCTAGGCAGTTTTGATGATGGCTCTGACATTCCTGAAGCGGTAGAAGACTATCTTTTGGAGGTTTTGTCATGAGTAGAAGGTGATTTATAAGGAATTTTCTAATGCAAAGGAAGATTTTATTAATCACTTTAATATCAGTTTGTTGTTCCTTTCATGGAGGACCCTGGGGCTGAAGGAGTGGCATATGGAGCAGGACTCCTGTAGATGAACTGCCCCCAGGCAGTAAACACTCTCCATATGCCCATCAGTAATAAACATCTTCTGAGAACATTTAGGGCATTTTTTTGAAACCCAAAGGTTTCACCTCTTTCTGCTGCTTATTAGACATTGTTTGCAGTCAACACACACACATGCAAGCTAACCCTCTAATTGAAATGGGTGAAAAAGGCTTTCTAATTTAAACAAGCCTTAAAGTTAAACTAAGAGAAAAGGCACACACACACTTCTATAATAATACAGATAAATGGTAATGGAAAACTAAGTTACTGTAATCCAAACAACTTCTGACTACTACGAAGCTAAGCACTCAAAACTATCTCTAAATATAATCCTATTTATAGAAGGCACACAAGTATTAGAACTATCTAAATTCTACAAAGCTAAATCACTGCAAATGGGATATCACTGCAAATGGGACAGGGAACATAAAGGCCTAACAAACAATGGCTCAAAACACACAAACTAAGTAACAAGAAAAACTTCAAGTATGCTCCATAACAAAAAGAGCGAGTTTAAGGAGATATAACCATATATGTAACTTTGAAAGATTACATTTTTAAGCTATAAATGCAACTATAAGTAGTTAAACAAGGAAAAAAAAAAGATATTTCACTTAGCTAGAGCTAGTCATACAACCTGTTCTGTTTCAGCAGCAAACACGATCTGAGGAAGGCACTAGAGCATCATGGGACAGGGAAGGAGCCACAAGCTAGTTTGAGACCTCGAGCTTTAGTAAGTGACCAAGTCGGAACCGAAGATTGGTTCTGAACCCATCAGTGTAGAATGGAAGATGAGATAGGACAACTTCACATCATATTTTATACTTTTAAAATTACATACTTTATGTAGTAAATAATATTCTGTTAACAGGGGTGTGGTTGATGAAACTGAAACGGACCCAGTAGACAGTACAGCTTTCGCCCAAAGACAAAATAGGCAGCCACAAGAATACGAAAATTTATTAAGGTGAAGCGCTTTTCGTCTGCTCAACTAGCAGACTTCATCAGGGGTGTGGTTATTTTGTACTGTAAAGAAAAAGGCAGGGGGATTATCTTGTTAATATATTTGTATTTATTATTAATTGTGATTTTACCTTAATTATTTAATGATGATGTATCAATTAAGGATCATGTGCTGGAGTTTTCTTATAAATATTTGAGCTTGATTATACTGATGTATTCTGACGAAGTCCTAGTTTGAAAAGGACAAAAGCGATTAATAAAAGTTTTTTTCTTCCAATACCGGTGCCTGTTGTTTTGGCAGGTCGACCACTATGGTGGATTTTCTTTTTTTTAAAGATCTCTATTGCTGCTGCTTTTTTTTTTCTTTTTTTTTTTTTTTGAAATAAACAGTTTAGAGGTACGAGAGACAGATGGCAAAAATACAAGGAAAATCAGGTATGTTTCTTTACTTTTGCATAATGCACCCGATTTTCCTTGTATTTTTTCTGCCTTCCATACGTACTTCTCAACCTCTTAGCTCAAGAAAACTGCAAAGTATTAGCATATATTACTAGAAAAAAGCCCAAGCAACCAGACTTTTTCTATTGGTATATGCTCAATTCACAAAGGGAACCTAGCTGGACTGACCAATCAGTGTGCACATTTTTTGGATGTTAATAAGCTACCATTGTATAATAGACAATTTATTGAGAAGACAGAAATATTTAGTGCAAGGAAGGAAACAAATTTAACATTTTGGGGGAAAAATGTTAAAAAGTAAGATATGATGAATGATGTAGTACAGTTAATTACAGGGTTAGAGAACAGGAAGGAATAATAAAAGTATAACAATCTAAAACAAAGATATATAACAAGGCAGATGACGTAACTGTGAAACAAACTGGAAGGTAAATAAAACTGAGGAAGCTGAAAATCAAAAGTTAATGAAAGAAATAGAATACATGATAGACAGATGGATTGGATAACAGTTCTACAAAATGGTGGGAAATGAATAAAAAAGAAAGAATGTCTTTGAAAAGGGGTTACATGAATGGAAAAGTAAATATCTCATGGATGAAGATGTTTAAGAATGCACAGTAAAATTTGTATGGGAAAAGTGAGATAAAATGTATATTAGTCAAAGTGACAGCTCTAAGACTATTATGAGAATTACATAAGCAGAATTTAAAGAAGTTTTCAAAAATATATGAGAATATGTATATGGAATAAAAGGAAGACAATGATGTGATAACCAAACTAAAGGAGGAATTTTCTTCTATAATAAATGGAGGGGAAGAGGTAAGGTTTGTAGGATGTCATGTAAATAAACATTTTGATAAGGCTGCATATGATCAGTTATAGAAAATATGCTGATGATATTGTAATAATTGCAAAGAATATTGCATGGTCATTTGAGGTTGTAAAGACAATGCAATTCTGGTTGATTTATGCTGGTTTAAGTATAACAATGGAGAAGAGTGAAGGGTTTGGAGAAATAATAAAAAGGTGAATATATACTTAATCAGAAAGTGATTAAAGTGTTGGGTATTATTTTTGGAAACAAAGATGAAATACAAGAAATAAGTAAACTGTGTCACGTGGTTAAAACGGATACTTGGGAAAAATTATCCTTGATTAAGACAATGGTAGCAGGAAAGCTGACTCACTTGGGTTCAATTGTTTCATTGTCACAATATTACAAATTGTTGGAAGTAATTATTTCAGCAAATTGCTCTTTTAAAGTTAAACCCTAGTAAGAGAAGGAAATTTTATAATAATGTTGAAAAGGAAATATTACATTTAATTAACCTAGCAATGCGTGTTGTTTCAATGGATTTTCCGTATTTTGGATGTTGCACTGAATGTAATATAGAAAAGTGAAGACAGTGATCCAACTTTAATGTATGAAGTATAAGAAAGTTTAAAAACTGTGTGCAATTTTTAAAGACTGAAATGTTGTAAAGAAGGTGAAATGATGGAGTATAGAAAGTGGTGAAATAGAAAATATGTATGAAAGATATTCAGAGGAAAATAAAAGAAGTTTGTGGTATGGAGAGATGAGGTAATTCTTTTATATACACCTAGGGTCAGAATCACGTGAATAATTAGAATAATAAGAAAATAATGTTGAGATTTAGGGAATGGTAACAAGAAAATAATGTTATTTGCAAAGTTCGATATTGAAAAAGTTACAAATAAAAGTAAAAACAGTCTATAAAAAGTAATAGAAATATGAGCATGGATAACACTGCATATGGGTATATCATACATGTGATAAAAATCACCAAGATAAATTAGTCAGAATTTATAAAGTAATAATTTCTAGTATTTGGGGAAACTAAACACTAGCAAAAGTATTGTTTAATAAAAAATGTGGTTGAAGTAGGCACTGTGAAGAAAATAAGGTTTTGGTTATGGAAGAACAAGTGGTGAGAATAAAGTAATGTACATGGCATGTCTTGCTCTCTGTCATTTTGTTATACATTTGTTTTGTTATTTATTAATGGTGTGATCTTAGACTTGAACTTCAGTTCTGGAAAAAAAAAGTGTCTTAAATAAAAAGACCCCTACTGTTTTTGATAGGTATCATGGGTGCTTTTATATCAACTTGAGCTACCATTAATTCAGTCGCATGGGTCCTCATTTCTTATGTCTCATCCAAAGGATGGCACACACAGCAGTGCAGCATCCCCTCACACGCTTATGCTGTACTGTAATGTTAGTATTGGATAATTAAGCCAAGTACCGGGGATGGGAGAACCCACAACCTCCTGATCTTCCAGTATCAAAGGTGAGTGTGTTATGGAACCACTGACATTAAATGCAGACTTTGTGCAGAAAGCAAGATAAAAACAGTGGAAACTGCAGAAAAATTGTCAGTTCATTTTTCCACTTGCTATGTCTCTGGGCACTTCATAATGGTGTTCTGTGGATTCTGGCTGGTTTGCAATAGAGACAAAGTTCTACATTATTCAGCAAATATGACACACGATGGAGCATCATGTAGGCGTACTACTCCAGACAGAATACACATGCGAATGATCCCCATGTGCACATACATTGACACACACACACACATATCTATATATCACACACACACACAAATTGTACAAGACTCACAAACACTATACATCAAGTGCATGAGCTTGTCCCACTGAGATAACTTGCATAACTTCAACCATGTACATACAGATGATGTTACAGTTTCATCATAATGCCTGCCCTCCCTCCGTCCTTCTCTGCTATGCTGCCCAGCAGCACATTCACCACTGCATTAAAAAACAAAACAAAAAAATACTTTAGTTGATTGAGTACCATGTGCTGCCAGCAGCTCTGTTACCAAAACCACACCTTTCTCTACCGCAAAAGGTGACCCTGCTGAGCTGCTGCCAATTGAAGCTCACAAAAAATATCCCCTTCTTACAGTAATATGGTAATTAGCTTAGCTCTACCAACATGCCTAATAATGAGAGCTCTTTTATGAATCACACTTCACCATGGCAGCAGAGTACAGCAGATCAGCAAAACAACTCAGTAAGGTAAAAAAATTACTAAGTAGCTACTAGTATATTATACCTTACTTCTTCCCAGCTGCACTGTGCAACTTTGTCATACTATACTGTGCATTTGGAGTAACAGTACCTACAGTACTATTATGTACTTTGTGCACCTATTTGCAATCCACAGAAGCCTTCAATTATATGAAATGCAAAAATGAACAGTGATATACTAAGCATAGTGACCTGAATGCATTTATGAAACTGTACACTTTGCTTATGAATACCTCATTATATTTTGTTTATTTTATAAATTCTAAACATTTTGCTTGCTATATTTTTGTGATTTGTAGCCAGTGATCTAGCCTGAAAAATGGCCCATTTTGGATCAGTGCTGTATTCAGATTAAAGAATTTTAAATAAATAAATAAATAAATAAATAAAAAATTGAATCACAGTTCTCCGGCTACATCAGTAGGATTTGTTTCCCTTACAGGATATCCTGCTTGTCTTAAGCAAAGGAAACAAACAATAAGTCTTACTTCCTGAAAGATGCAGTTTTTCCCCCAGCTAACCATCATCATCCCCTCCCCCCATTTCCTACATGTGGTCAGGTGTTGTATCAGTCACCATTTCTCTCTCTCTCTCCAGCCCTCTGTTCAATATCACCATCCTACCATTTCTGACAATCATACTTGACTGATGCAGATCTTCTCACAGAACCCTTGTATCTCTTTGCTGGGTGCTCTTGTTTCCTCTTGCCTTCTACCTACAGTATCTTTCCTCAATCTTCTTTACTAGATTGTATTCTGCTTTCCTGCATATGTCCCCAAACCACCCCAGCCTTTTCTCTTTGACTTTCACTGCAATTGGCGCTACTTTGTCTTCTGCTCTGATGTCCTCATTTCTTTGTCTGTACCATGTTGTACATCCTACTACCACATCTCGGGCACTTCATCTCCATCACCTCTAGCTTTTTAACAACTCTGTCTTCCCTGCCCAGGTTTCTGTATCTCACAGTAGTACTGGTTGGTACACCTTCTTTTTCAGCTTCTTCGGCATTCTTCTGTCATACACTCTCCTTGACACCCGGTGGCACCTGGCTGCAGCCCCTCTTATTCTAGCTTTGACCAGCTCATTCACACTTCCCTTCTCAACCTGCCCTCTCAGATATCTGAAGCCATTAACCTGTTCCACTATTTTCCTTTCTACCTCAATTTGCACCTTCTTCTGATTTCCCCCATTTGCTACCATGACAGTTGTCCTTTATGTTATTAGTTTTATCCCATGTGCATACCTAAATTGGAGTCCTCCCTTTTCCCCACCTAACTCCAAATATTTACAAACATCAGCTAAGGTTACTTCCCTGTTCAAATCCCAAACTCCAGTGCCCACAGAACTAATTACGTATGAGAATAGTTTTTCCTACATTGTCCCCAAACTATGGGAATCACTTTCATCCTCAGTAAAATTAATACATTTATTATACACCTATTTCATGACAAAAATTTTAAAAAAAATCTCCACACTGAAAAAATACATAATTCACTACCTTCTAAAGTTACTGGATCAGTTTGTCCCCAAGCCATACACACAATGAAAGTTTTACAAAATACTCTAAATTACCAGAGTTAAATTATATTTTTCCACATGAAGAACTTCACTAACAGTACATTCAGCAATAAATATTGTACATCTGTATTGCACCTTGAATAAAATTGTACTGTGAACCTTATATCCACTTGCATTACAGTTATAACCAAGCACACATACCTATAGTTGTATCTATTACATAGGTGAATTTGAATTGTTTAACAGTTTGCCTTGTTTCATGTTTATCATGATTTCTACTGTTTAAATTCTTCTCTTGTCCTGTTATTCAAAAGTTTACCTTGTTAATTATACAGTACCTATACTTGAACAATATTAGTATTCAGCAGGGCTGGTATGAAAATCACTAATTCAAGCCAGTGTTGTACCCTAGAAAATAAAGTTAAAGGAGGAACATTGCAAAACATTGCAACTTATAGACTCTATAAACTGTAGCTGGTCTATAACACTCCAGTAGTCCTGCAGTAGAAAACCTTGTTCATACACAATGATTGGATATCTAAATAATAAAGTTTTGAGAAAGTGTGACTGACTAGTGACTACTCAGGTATTCTGGAAGACTTCAGAGTTATAACTGCTTATTTGGTACAGTCAGCCCTAACCCATACAGTACTTCACAATGCATACCACAGCAGAAGGCAATGCAGTTTGCTAACCACTTGGAATGTGCTTGTTTCATTATTTAACAACTTTGTTTTTATTTCATGAAACATGAACAGTTTTCATAATACATTATGCCCTTTGCACAGAATACCTCACAAATGTTAAACTTCCATGCAGTGCAAAATTCATATATTCTGTTTGTTTACTTGCCTAGGGCAGGGAATTGGAGGCAGAAAAAAATGATTCAGGGAAAATTCAGGGACCACCTTCCCACCTTAGTATTAAAAGAAAGATTTACACAGAAAAATATTCTCTACTTACAGAACACTGTACAAGGACCCTTATACAGTGAACCCTGTAATTCAGAAGTCTATCTTGTGGAACTAACTCCCTAAGAAAAGGTTTCCAAATCAGACATTTTAGATCAGCAGAATTAACTGGTTCAAAGAGGGGTAGAGTCACCTACTCCAGTAGAAAATTTAGATATTAGGCAAGAGCTATTGAATATCTGTAAGGTCTTAAAGAAAAGATACTCTCAAAATATTTACTAACTGTGTGCAGCTAAACCAGATTTCATAGGCAAACAGAGAGAAATACCTGAAAGATGTACTTTTAGTAGATATGTAAGACAGTCATGTATTGAGCAAAAATACAAACTATTGTAATAGCTGCAGAAGTGAAGAACCATCTGCACTTAATATGTATGTATGCCAGATGGACAATTCAGTCCAGCTGAAAGCAGTGTTTCCTGATATTTGGTCTTTAGCTTTTCAGTTATACAAGGCTTTTATTAAAAGACCAAATGTATATTAGAGATTACAGGGAGGGATTTTGTGTATCAAAGAAGCTGCAGAAAAAGCAAAAGTGACAGTATTTTAAGGACTGCAAGGAACTAAAGAGGCACCTTTTGCTACTACTTAATTATTAGGCAACCCTAAACATTACAACTTCTTTGTTCCATGGTGTCTGGACAGTCTCACTATTTTACTTTGTCTAGGAAATTTCTAACTTCCCAGCCCCCCATTTGTGTGAAAAATAAACTTAGAGAGTGTCTGCTGCTTTGTTTTATCATCTTCAGATGCAAACTAATGACTAGGTTTGACTGGACTATCTGCTGAAGTAAATTGCCACTGCCTCTTCTTGAGTTGATAAGAGAAAGTACCACCCCCACAATTACAGTCCATGTGTGTGCTCACTCACTTGCATGCAGGTGCATACACACACACACACACACACACACACACTCACACACACACACACACACACACACACACACACACTCACACACACACACTTGTTAAGGTACCACATCAGTGCAGTATTGTCCGTTACTTTTCACGACATCCCTTGCTGGATTACCTGGAAGACCCTGAGTACTAGAAATGATTGCCATCATCTCCTTTATATTTATAGTGCTTTTGTCCTGTAGAATGGGGACCAAACCTCTGCAAATAAAGCTTCTGGAACTCAGCCCACCTCTGGCGAGTATAATTTAATTATTATCTTTAAAGGTATGAAGTCTTTTCTTATAAAGGTGGTACTGGAATCAATGTACGGAGACATAACTTTGAGACAAGAAACAGCATGTTTGTGAGATTACTCCAGTGAATTGTAGTTTGCTGACAAAATGGCTGGTATAAGGTGGAACATATTGCCCCCCTAGAATAAAAATTAATTCATTTTCCTCTATTTAGAGAATTTGGATGGCTAGGTAATAATGGTATGTGTGACCAAGTTTTTTGGTGCAGCAAACTCTTTGAAGACCTATCTAGGCTTTGAATTTAAAATATATGAATATTTTAAACTCAGGATAGTAGATCAAAAGAAGCTTCTTTTCAGCTAACCAAACTGTTTACAATGTATCTTTGCTTTTACAGAGGCTGTAATTAAATTAAAAGCTGCTTCAACAAAGTATTAGTTTAAGGGTGTGCACACTTATGCAATCAACTTATTGTACGTTTATTATTTATATTTTTCCCCCAACAAATTTGCTTGTTTTTCAATTGAATTGTACAGGTTATAGGTCACATTAAATGTGGGAAAAGTTTTGAAATTATTTATTGTGGTCTCATTTTTTTATATCACAAAAACCTGGCATTTTAACAGGGGTGAGTACACGTTTTATATCCACTGTAGGTGATGGTGAATGAAGATTTAAGATGGTAGAGAGATTTAGGTAGAAATAGGAGAAGTTTTGTCTTTTTAGAGTTTAGTATATGTTGGTTGTTAATGAGTCAAGATTCAGTGAGCTTAAAAGGAGGTTAGTGTCAGGGTAAGCAGGTCAGAGCGGTTGTCTGCAAATGTGATGATAGTAGAGTCATCTGCATACTGTATGAGGGAAGACTGTGGACAGGATGTGTATAAGAGAAGGGAGCCCAGAACTGAGCCTTGTGGAACTCCCATTTTTATGGGAAGAAAAGGAGATAGGGCAGAGAGACATTTAACAGACTGTTGCCTGTTAGAAAGGTAGCTGGAAAACCAAGAGATAGCAGATGGAAAGAGCTTTAGTAAGGAAAGACTGGAGAGGAGGATGGAGTGGCAGATAGTGTCAAAGGTTTTGGAGAGATCAAAGAAGAGTCAGGACATTAGTTTATTAGTGTCTCTAGCTAAGGAGACCGTGTTAGTAAATGAGATGAGAGCTGTAGAGGTACTATGATGGCAGCAAAAGCCATGCTGGGTAGGAGTGATTAGGTTATTTTGAGTGAGATATGCCAGGAGTTGTTTATGGATGCAGTGCTCAAGGATTTTGGAAAGGGGAGATAGTATGACTATAGGGGAATAATTACAGAGATCAGAGATCTACAAAGATTCCACCTTTGTGGATAGGTATGGCATAGAATTTCTTCCAGACAGTAGGAACAGTAGCTTCATTGATTGAGTGGTTTATAAGAATGTAGACTGGGTAAACAACAGAGTTAGCAGCAACCTTTAGGAAGAGAGGTGGCAAGTTGTCAAGCTGATGGGAAACAAGGTTTAAGTTTCAGAAGATATTTAATGTAGGTAGCGAAGATGGGACTAAGTGAGAAGGAGTGGTTTTGTAGTTGGGAGGTGGTGGGTGGTGAGGGACTGGTTGGGTTAGAAGTTTGCAAAAGATGGCAGACAGCATCAGTAAAGTAAGAATTGAAGATGGAAGCAGTTTCTTGTGGAGAATTATTAGGGCAGGGGTTAGGTGTAGATGGGTAACCAGTGTGGAGAATTTGGTTAACAGTATTTCAGAATATTTGGGATTGCTAGATTGTGAAGTAAGGGGTGTGTGGTAGAAGTTTTTTTTGTCATTGTTAATATGTATTTTGGCCTCATTTTTGAGTTCCCTATATTTTTGGAAGTGTATGGGAGATTTAGTGTTTATCAAGAGTTTCCATGCAGAGTCTCTTTTTAGGATGAGAGAATGTGTGGTCTTGGTAAGCCAGGTAGAGTACTGTGATTTGATTCAGACTGTGGGGGGGGGGGTGTTAAGAGTGTTTAGAAAGATGGAGTCAAATTGATGAATGGCTTCATCAAGAGGTAGGTGGTACAGGATGGAACAGTCAATTGTGGAGAGATGGCTGTTGAATGTTTCAGGGTTAAAAGTTGGTAAGCTTATGGCATTCTCTGAACTTTTGTGGTCTAGTGAGGTGGGAGGTGTCTTTGGACATGTATAGGAGAGTGATCACTGAATGAATCGGGCAGGAATTCAGGGTGATAGAGGTTAGGATGGGATACAAGGATCTGGTCAAGGGTAAAAAAGGTGTTAATAGGTTTGTGATGGAAAGTGGGTGAAGAGATAAGTTGTGTGAAGCCATAAAAATCTATGCTGTTAGTAGGGGAATTAGAGGTGAGGGTAAACTAATTGATATTAACATCACCCAGTATGATAGATTTGTTAGGTATACAGTTAGTGTGCTAGTAAAGGGTCTGTTCCAATAAGAGTATATTGTCTCCAGGGGGTATGTAGATGGCAACTATATTTAAGGTTTTATGTTTGTTTAGTTTGCAATTAGCAATAAATGATTTCAGCTGGGAAAAAAGATGGGGGGTTGGTTTGCTTAAGGGGGATTAACGTTAGACAGTCAGAGTACATAATGGCAACACCTCTACTTTTTTGTGTATTCTGTCATGGCATAAGATGTTATTGCCAGGTGGAAGGAATTCATTGTCAGTGTTATGAGGTTTTGACCATGTTTCTGAAAGAGTGATTATATTAGGACAGTACTGTGCTATCCAAGAGTGGGCTTCAATTGTCTTATTGAGGATACCGTGGATACTGATAGAATAGAGAGAGAGAGAGAGAGATGTTTGAGACTTGTGTTTGTAGCTTGCAGGGGCGAGAAGGTAACACTGTTAGGAACTGAGTAGATATTGTGAGGACCTGGGTTGAGGTGAATATCACCCGAGAGCTGAAGAGTGAAATGGAAATATAGTAGATGTTGAAAAGTGGAGTAGGGTAGTAGGAATTTGTGTTTGTGCTTGTGTTGGGAGAGACAATTTGGATGAAGTTGAATCTTGGGGAGAGTGTATTCTATGCAGGAAAAGAGGGTGGGTGCTATGGGAGAGGAGAAGTGGTTAATAGTACATATATTGTTGGAAGAGGTAGGTGAATAAGGGAGTTGGTGTAGTTGGGAGTGATAGGAGGTGAGAGAAGATAGTAGAGGAAGAAGAAAGATAAAAAGGAGATGGTAGAATATAATGTTAGGAAAGGAGTTACAAGGCAAGGAAGAAGTGTGAGTGGAGGGGAAGGTGAGTAGTAGTATAATATGTGAAGGGGTAGGAGTAGTTAGTATGAAAGGGAAGAATGAGTTAGAGAGAGAGTAGGATGGAAGGCGTGGTCTAGGAAGGAGGGGTTAGAATTGATTGGCTGATTTGGAGGGAAGTGGGAGTGTGGAGGAGGTGAGATACAATTTGGTTAGCTATAAAGATAATAGATGCAGGGTTGGGTCGGAATGGGAGTAGGGTAGAGGAGCAGTGAGCTCAAGCACAGTGAGGGTAAACTGAGTGGGCTGAGCCTTGACATGGCTATGAGCAATAAAGAAAAACAATAAGACTGTGAAAGCAGGCTAAAGAGGAGGAAAGCAACAGTAGGCAGGGAAGAGGGAGCAAGGGGACAGTAAAGGGGGAAGACTGTACAGTTAAATGCTTTACAAAATGTAGGTGGCTTTCTGTAGGCTGTAGAACATATAGACCAGCAGAGAAAGAGGGAAGAGAGGGGTAATTGAGTTGGCAGGTGCAGAAGACAGTGAGAAGAGAGTGTAGTTGGCTCGGTTTGATGGTGTACAGGAACCTTTTGGTGGTGAACAATAGGAAATGAGTAACACAGTATTAACATACAAGTTTAACTGGTTAACAGTTGCTGGGGTGGCTGCTACAGTATGTTGGGTTCAGATGTTCAGAAGTCTGTAGCAAACACAAGCAGAGTTTAATAGTAGGTCTTTTATCCTAGGTTAGCAATCTAAACAAAGCCAGTAAAGTAAAGAGGGAAGAGATAAGTATGGGAATGAAAGATATTACAGGTAATAAAGCATTCAGATAGGCAGAGGGGGGATGAGTTGAGAGAGAGTGAGGAAGGAACCTACAGAGAAGCTGGTTAAGTATACCAATGCATTATAGGGTTCACAGCTTAGTGTGAAGACAAGAGGAAAGCAGAAAGGAAAGACAGAATGAAGAAGGGGAAGGCAGGGTGCTGTTAGCAAGGTTAGGGGAAGGGATGAGAACAGAAGATGCAGTACATTGAATGATAATACAGGCAAGTGCTGCAGACATGCACATTGAAGTGATGAATGGTGTTAATTTATTATTATTTATTTTATTTTATTTACATTTGTTGACCGGGAATGTTTGACTGAGACGAAACCCTTTTTCAGCAGAGACCCAGGGAGAAAAGCTCCAGTAAATAGATATAACAGTTTGTCATTATTAACAGGTATTACACAGATGGAATAAGGCAAATCAGTTAGCAGGCTACAGGAGACTTTTGAGAATATACATATTACATTTTGTCAAAAATACTAGTATAATACATAGAATTATGTAATGGAGAAAACAGGTAGATAAAAGTCAGAGCACTTTTTGAAAGTAGTAGAATAGAAGAGCAACACAGGAGTTGAATGTTAAATTTTACAATTAAACAGTCAGGAAGGAATAAAAGTTAGAGAGACAGGGGAACAAGCTATTGATTAGTGGAGAGATATAGAGAGTTTTCAGGGTGAATTTGAGCATTGGCAGATCCATTGCCTGTTAAAATATTCTTTTAGAGTTCGTTTAAACTGTTTGGGATGTGCGAGTGTTTGAATTTCAAAGGGAAGTTTGTTCCATTTGATAGAGGTATAATAGCTGTACAGGCTACACCCTGCTTTAGATTTTGGCTTATAGATTTTTAGGAGGTCTTGGGAGGAGCTTCAGAGGCTTCTTGTGGGAGTATAGCGAGAGATGATGGTGTGTAAGGCTGGACAGAAAGATGGTTGATAGAGAATTGCATGTATGGTTTGGAGCTGGGAGAGAAGGAGCAGTTAAGGTAACACTAGCCAGTTTAAATATATTAGAGAGAGACAGTGGTGAGATCTATTGGAAAGCTGAGTTGCAAATCTAGCTACTTTGTGGTATGTGGTCTCAAGTCTAGTGAGGAGAGAGGAGTTTAGGTTAGCAAGGATTTGTGAACAATATGTTAGGCAGAGAAGAAGGTAGGAATGAGTGAGGGTTATTCTAGCTTCCTGGGTGAGAAATGTTTTATTTCTATAAAGTAGGCCTAATTTAAAGTGAGTATTCCTTATACAGTTGTTTATGTGGAGGTCGAATTTTAGTTGATCATCGATTGTGATTCCCAGTAGTTTTGAGCTAGATTCAACTATAATAGGAGTGTTTTTGTGTAGTGTTAGTTGTGTTATAGTGTAGTGTAGTGTTATCAAAGAACATCTTAAAACCCAGTGGCTCTGTCCTTGTGCTAACCCAGACTGAAATCCTATGCTCCTCCTGCTCAAATCCCTTTCCCCTCACACTAACCTAAGCCTCCAAACCTACTTTTTCCTCATTATTTATATTAAAAGTAAAATTACAATGATCTTACTCTGTTTTGTGTTTTGAACAAGTGTTTCTTATTTTATATTTAGTTAACCTTTAGTACAATGGCTATAGTCCATAATTTTATTACTATATTTTTCATTTAACCAATGCTACCTTTGTACTGTATTTTTACATACATGCCCTTTTATATATTGTTAACTTTGTTACTGTTCATGTTAGGAGCTTTTCTCCCTGGGCCTCTACTGAAAATGGACATATATCCAGTTAGACTAGCCCGATCAACAAATGTAAAATAAAATAAATAAATAAAAATAAATTATTTAGTGACAGGATAGTAAATGAGGACTTCATATGGTTGGATGTTTTGGGAAGGAAAAGTAGGAGCTTTATTTTTTGGGGGTTGATGATGAGTTTGTTGTTTGAGAGCCATGTTTCTACTGAGTTAAAGGATGATTGGGTAGCTGATAAGAGTTCAGAGGGAGAGTTAGCTATTGTAATGACTGTATAGTCATCAGCGTATTGGATAACAGAGGAAAGTGGGCAGGAGGTATAGAGCAGGTTTGTAAAGATGTTGAAAAGCAGTGGCCCAAGAATGGATCCTTGTGGGACTCCCATTTGTATTGGAAGGTGAGTAGATAAAGCAGTGTCCCATTTTACTGACTGAAATCTATCTTTTAGCTAGCTATCGAACCAAGCCACTGTGTCAGGAGAGAAGTTAAGGTTAGACAGTTTGTTTAGTAGTAGAGAGTGAGAAACAGTATCAAAGGCATTTGAGAGATCGAGGAAGAGACAGGAGATAAGTTTATGGTCATCTCTGGCCAGGGAGATAGTGTTGAGAAAGGACAGAAGTGCAGTATATGTGCTATGCTTAGGTCGGAAACCATGTTGTGTTGGGGTAGGCAGGTTTGCCTGACAGAGATGATCCATGACTTGAGTATATATGCACTTTGAGAACTTTTGACAGAGGGGAGAGGATGTCAATAGGTCTAAAGTTTGAGATTTCAGTGGAGTTACCACCTTTGTGGATAGGCAAGGTGTAGAAATGTTTCCAGATGGATGGTACTTTGGATTCAGAGATTGAGCGGTTTATGATGATAGAAATGGGAAGGGCGAATGAGTGGGCAGTTGTCTGGAGAAAGTATGATGGGATGCTGTCAACAGATACTGAGCAGGGTTTTAGTTTGGAGAGTAGGGTTCAAATGTAGGTTGTAGAGATAGGCTTCAGGGAGAAGATTTTGGGAGGAGTAGTTGTTGAGGAGGAAGCTTGGTTTATTGGGTCAGTTGTAGTGGAGCTACTGGAGTTAGAGAGTAAGGATATTAATTTGACAAAGTAAGAATTGAAGGTGTTAGCAGTTTCTTCTGGTGTCTTTTCAGGGGTAGGGTTTGGTGAGGTAGGGTTTCCTGGATGAAGTATTTGATTGATAGCATTCCAGAATTTTTTGGGGTTTGATTTTAGGAGCGAAAGGGGGGTTGGAGTAGAATTCTTTTTTGTCTTTATTGATAAGCCTTTTGGCCAGGTTTCTTTGTTCTTTATAACTTTGTAGGTTTTTGGTTTGAAGCCATTTTTTCCAGGACTTCTCTCTAGATTTCATGAGAGTTCTTGTGTTTTTTGTTAGCCAAGGAGATAAGGTTGTTTTTGTCCTAATTTTACGAGGTGGAGCTAGTGAGTTTATGATATCCAGAAAAGTAGAGTTGAAAGCAATGACAGCTTCATCTAGGGGGAGCTGGGTGAGGAAGTCCCAGCTTACTCTAGCTATGACCGTGTTGAATGTTTCGGGGTTAAAGTTGGATAGATTATATCTAGTAATATATCTGTGTGGTTTAGAGAAGTGGGTTGAGTATCTTAGTACCTTTATGGGTGAGTGGACACTCAGAGTATTGGCAAGGGTTTCTGGATTATGGTATTTAGAAGGAGCTGAGACAAGTATCCAAGACTGCGGATATGTAACTAATTTGTTTTAATTTAACTAAAAAGGTTTTAGAAGAAGAAAAAAAAAAAGTGTAAAAATGCTTTCTTTCAAGAACAAATTTAATCTATTGCTCCTGTTCTTCTCTCATAAAACTGTCTTACTTCTTAATGCTCCTTTTCTTTTCTCATAAAACTGTCTTCTTTATTAACGTCTTCCCCTCCTCATCCATTCCTGACACAGTGCTCACATTATTGGTGTCTATCATCTTTAGAGTCATATCTCAGCTAAGCAACTGAGAGCAATAACCAGTATAACCAGTAATTAACTTTCCTGGGTTGGCATAAGCCAGGGAACTTTGTTGGCTAGGCTTACTTAGGCCCTTGGGCCGATAGCCTAGTACCTACCTATGAACCTATAATAACAGCCCTCCTATAACTTCACAAGAAACACATAGAAGAGTGTCCCTACCTACATCAGGATTATTACATCCAAATGGATTTTCAAAACAAAACTCCTGTCTTTTACATTGCAGACACCAAATGCAGGCTCCTAACACCTTATCTAATTACAAATCTGTATGTTACTTTCAGTTTATAATAGAGTTCATTGTTATAAATGTGTGTTTTGTGCATCTGTCTCCAGTATTCACTGGGTCTAAATATATCCAACTTAGTATAAACTACCTCAGCTATATGTATTTTGTACAGCAATTATCTCAGACTAGTGTATTTTGTACATATGTTTCTAATGGTGTATGACAATTATACATACCATTTTCTAAATTTACAACATGCACATTTCTACTCTGTAATCTATATATTTTAAAGGTTTTCTCTCCATATCTCCAATAAAATGGGCCTTCATAGGCAACCTGATTAAAACATAGAAACAATTAACTAAATAAATTTATGCCTGGGAAAGGAGAAAATAAAAAGAAATAAGGGTCCAGGTCTAGTTGATGACGTCATCAGTTAACTCTTCAATCAAGGATGGCAGAAAACGAAGACTGAAGTCTAAAGATTGGTTCTTCCAGTTCAATAATTTTTTTCACATATACGACTGGATTTTCTTATGTGGAATGCTACTGAAGGAACCAGTAGGATACAGGAGGTCATGAATTCTAGTAGTTTCTCTCATATTAAAAAACACTCCTATCATCTTTTGAATCCAGTCTTGAAATAGAGAGAACCTACAAGACTGTGTCCAAAACTATTCATTAAACACTATTTGTTTGACAGGGAAATAGGTCCAGCTTCTTTACATTCAGAAGCATTTCTAGATGAGGAAACCACAGAAGAGCTTCTTGCAATGCAAAGTGCAATATCCCTCTTGAGTCAGGCAGCCTCTAAGTAAGGATAAATCTCAACTCTCAAGTGTAGAAATATTGGCGGTAGACATTTGTAAAAACTGGTGGGCAGCAGAAAGGCAGTGTCAAGGCAGGAAAGTGATAATGGAAGGTACCCAGACTGAACATTAGAAATCAACTAGGAAACTCCAACACAAGAATGTGAACATAGGCATTTGCATGTCTTGAGTCATGCAAAAGGCATTCTGTTGTAAGAATGTCAAGAGAAACTGCACAGTCAACATACTTTTTCTTTCTTTTTATAGACTTATTTAGATTTGATAGATTTAAGGCAGCTTTCTTTCCTTGGAACCAAGAGAATCCTTTAGTCAAACCCTGTTCCTTGTTCCATCTCTCAGAATGACAGTACTGCCTGGATAGTCTTGCAATTTTGAAGAACTGTCATAAGCCAAGGGAACCTGTGCCTTTGAAGTGAAAGGGATAGAGCCTGGTACCAATTTGCTGTAAAACTCTATTGAGTACCCCTTGACACTACCTTTCTTATGGTCCAATATCATTATATATCACTGGTATACATAAAAGGTAAATTCTGTCGCCTTTTTGCACTGCATGGAATAGGGTAGGGACCAAATGATAATGGAATTTGATATCATAGCTGTATGGGAAATTATCTGGCCTGTTGAGCTGGGGGAATTGGCTGTTCCTGTTGTCTTCTCCCCTTCACACTTGTTATTTCATTTGAAACTGCTTACTAATCTGAGCATGCTACTACCTAGTTTACTTGTTGTAGAATCACCCTTGTTGGAATATAATTTCTACTGTATTTGGGACTGAAAGGAGAAAAATAATCCACAAATTCTTGACCAATAAACTAATCTGGGAAAGACCCTTCTTGCTAGCCCATGGTTTAGGTGATATTCTCCAACAATAAAAACTTGGCATTTTCTGTAAAATCATGCATTTGGGAATGCTTACATACCAATAATAGCATACTCACACACACACACTAGGATGCAGCTCACCTGTAACATAAGAACATACATACCCCTAGACCCTGCCAGTTCACCCCAGTGCAACTAGTATTGATGGGTTTTTTGTCAGGCTAAATTCCAAACAGTAAATCACCAGAGTGGAAGAAGTCAGGGGGCACATGCAGCTCAGATATACCAGTGCTGGAGTACTGACTTCCCAAATGTAGCCCCAGTTCCCTTAGTCAAGGTCAAGGCAGTAATGCTAAGCAAAAATACATAGGAACAGAGAGGTGATAGAATAACTTTTTGAACCAACATAGATTTTGCAATTATTAGAGTTCTGAGGCTAACAAGAGCTCTACATTGGAAGTTATTATGTTAGAGATGTTACATACCATGCTTAAATATGTACTTCTCCCTAGAAAAAGAAAGTACATAATTTATTTCTTATTACCTAAACAAAGACGCTTAAAAATGCCAGTGTGGAAATAAAGGATGCAGCTTGGATACTTAATATGACAACTATACCCAAGAGACAAACACATTTGTGTGTGTGTGTGTGTGTGTGTGTGTGTGTGTGTGTGTGTGTGTGTGTGTGTGTGTGTGTGTGTGTCTGTGTGTGTGTGTGTCTGTGCGCGCACCCACGTACACGAGCATGTGAGAGGGAGAGAGAGAGAGACACAAAGAGAACTTGAAAATTCAGAAGACCAAGTTATAGCCTGCTACAAAAATAAAGGTTCTCCTGCATGTTACATTAGAGTCAATGTTTATTTAAAAGAAAAGCTAACAGCTCAAGAGCTGCTCTTAACACTTGATGGGAAAATAAGTCACAATAAAAGAGATGCAGAGGGAAATTAATTAAATCCAGAGATGATAAACAAGAAGTTATAAATCTACAGTTTGCTAGTCTGTCTAAACAAGAAAGATTTGTGCAATACTAAAGCCAAGTGGCCAAAAAGAAAAAACAGCAGCATATAGTCACACTGGTTTTAATTCACGATAAATCCACAATACATCCACAGTAAAAACAAAAACAAACCATACAGCTTAAAATCACTAAAAAACATAAAAATGTAAAGGTTGGTTTGTTGATAATATTGTCCATAGTTAACACTATCTCAAGCAGATCTTCCAGGAGATTAATTAAATCTGTGTCCACATTCTTTTCCTCCAAATAATTCCGAAACCAAGTTGTACCCAAATTGTTTGGAATAACAGTATACGAATCCTTAACGTTGATGGTTATTAGCAGATGGTCTTCAAAAAATTCACTCACTTTAACCTTCCTCAGAAAGTCCCATTAGTCCTTACACATTTGTAGTTCATCTTTCAAAACATTCTTAAGCTTAAAATCCAAGATTTTCATACAAGCTTGTGTCATTAAACCTCTACTGTCCACTATTGGTCTCACTGGAGGATTATTGGTACCCTTATGAATTTTTGGGTTACCAAAAAGCATGGGCGTGATAGGTAATATAATACCTTAAGTATCAGTATGAACATGCCATGATTTACAATAGTATTAATCAACGAACAAGTTAGGAGACAAAAAAATTAAAAAACTGGAAAGAGATCACTTAGCCTAGGAAAGTGGCAAGGCTCATCCTTCCCCGCCTCCCTAACAACATGGGTTATAAAAGTCTTACTCTATGTCAAACAACCTCAGTAATGACCAGCATCCTACAGTCATTCCATCTTTCGCTGATCATACTGACAGAGAACAATCAACAGTTGACCATAGTGAACAAGGTTACTATTCTAAGCCCTTGGATTTTCCACCTCTCAGGCATTCAAAGAGGCTGAAACAGAAGAATGGGACCAACCAATGGAGGGGATGAGCAGGGCCACATCGACATTTAGGACTTGTATACCAATTTTAAGCTGTGTGGTTTATTTTTTTTTACTGTGGTAGATATATTGTGGATTTATCATGATTTAAAACCAGTGTGAATCTATGCTGCTGTTTTTCTTTTTCGCTACTTGCCTTTAGTATTTTGGAAGTTTGTTTTGATTCTTCATTGTTTTTCTTAAAAAGGATTTGTGAGCCAGATGTTTTGCTTAACAGAAAATGTGAATGTGCAATAATGTCTAAATCACAATGAAATGATGAGTCATGAAAAAGGCAGGGACTAACAAGAGCACAAGATATTAGGTTAGAATGTATGGATCGTTTGTGCAGTTAATACACTATACAGGCTGTGGTCAAAGAACGAGAGATAGAGAAAGGATTTACCAAATGAAAGGCTTCAAGGGCTCAGCCATTAAAGGCGATGAGAGTAAATTCTTCCATGAACTGTTGAAGTATAGAATCAACAAAATGCACAATGATAAAGATGTTCCTCTAAGCAACAGTAAAACTTTCTCCATTTGATGATCACACTACAGACTGCAACCAGGGGAGCACACACTTACAGAGCCCCTAGATGGCACAACCAGAAGCCAGTCTGGCCTATGTCCAGGAGCACCAAAAGTTATTTTTTTTTCTACGACACTTTGGTCATCATAACACAATGACAGCCATGGAAAAACAGATTATAATGAATTTTAATAAAAATGATACCCTCTTGACCCCAGATGCTGATGAGCCAAAAGACATTTATTATATCTAGTGATACCATACGAGCACCTTACAGGAACAAAGGTATGATCCCATGCAAAGTAAAGCCCTGGAAATGGCTGTAAAGGATGTGCCATTTGAAGCTGCTGAAATTGGTATGGAACTGAAATAAACTGTCCCTTGTGGAATCATGAAGAGTAGCAAGTCAGCTTTACAGCAGAAGACAGGGTATCCTGCTATGGAAACTGTAGGCAGAGCCTCATGAAGATCTTCCTTGAGGTTAGATTTTGGACGATTCTCAAGTGGGACTGAACTGGTATGAATAAGCTCATGGTGCTAAGTTCAAAATGGCAGATTAATACCTACACCCACCCATGGCCTTCGATCCCTTGTCTGGTGGCAAAGTAGCAAAATGTTGTGGTCTTTGGTACCTATTCTAGACTAAGGAGATCATGCAGAAGTGGACATATGCATGCTTCATAAATCAGTTCTTGGTCTTCCCATTCAGAAGATAGCTTAAGTACGACAGTGGCCTTTTTTTGAAGATTGAGGATGCACAGTGAAAGTCCTTCTAGGTTGTCTTGATGGTATCCAAAATAAATGGCTCTAGAGAGATAGAAACTAGGGCTTCTCGGGGTTCTTCCCCAGAACTTCTAACAGATTCTTTTTGGGAGGATAAATATAAATCAAGGCCAGTAAAAGGAAGGAAGAGTAGAGACAGGACAGACATTTTGACCTTATCCATCTCGGAAACAGAGGCCTTGGCATCCTCATGCTCACCAAAATAACTAGAGTATGAGGGAGCAAAATGTGTCCAACAATAACAAGAAGTTAATTTTTCGTATCATGCAAAGGTGAGCATGTGACATCTTACTTCTGGCATTAGGAGTGGGAACTATCATGCAGTTGCATGCCAGACAAGGCAGCATGCACTGAGGAGAGGCTACCACCAGATCTGGCACACACTTCAAATAGCAGCACTACAATCACTATCATGCAGTTGCATGCCAGACAAGGCAGCATGCACTGAGGAGAGGCTACCACCAGATCTGGCACACACTTCAAATAGCAGCACTACAATCACAGCAATGTACCACTACACCAACAAACTCCCTAATGCTGTGTTCCCACATCAGTGAATTAACTCCCAGCTGGCAAACATCTATTTGATGTCCAAACTCTGAGACATGAACTTTGGTACTTAATGACCTGCTGAGTCCTCCCTGAATGGGACTTGTATATCTTCACAGGCCTCAGAGGGATATCTCAGCAAGAGACAGTTCTCAGCCCAGAGCATCATACATCCATGATTGGTTAGCTCAAGGGTCCACTCTGTGGACTTCAGATATTGGCCCAAAGCCCCGGGCAATCATGTGAGGGCAGGGTAGTTTAAGAACCTTGGGATACACCCTTAAGGTGAAAGCAGAAGATGCACCTCTCCTAATCCCCTCAGCTAAAGCTGAAAACAGGTTTGGAATTTAGCTCTCACTAGCTGACGGCATGCTATTGTTTCCAAGGAGTAAATGGTCAGTTGGTCACTAGACTTCACTCTAAAAGGGTCAACTTGCTTTTTTAACAATTTGCTCTTATGCTGATGCTCTGACATATAGGTGCATAGGTTGGGTACTAGGCTATCGGCCCTAGGGCCTATACAAGCCTAGCCATAACAATTCCCTGGCTATTTCTTCCCACAGTATTTACTTCCCTGGACCCCTGTCTAGCAGGGCGACTGACGTGATCCCTGGGTGAATGTCCTATCTCCCATCCAATCATCAAGGTTCCTTTTGAAGAGGGCCAAAGAGGCACTCTGCTTGACATGTATTGGCAATCTATTCCAGAGTCTGGGGAGTCTCTGGGTCAGGAACCTATCCCTCCAGCATATTTTGTCCCTGGAGCATGTGGCTCTGAGGGATTGGGATTTCTTTAAGTGTAGCATGTCCAGCAGCTCTGGGTTTGACATGGCCTTGTATGTTAAACAGAGATCACCTCTGAGTAGACAATATGCGACAGAGTATAAGTGGAGTTTTTTTAGACTGTCAGCATAGGACATTTGCTTTAGGCCTGTGATTCTTTTAGGGAGGTATTTCTGTGGCCTTTCCAGTTGTTGCAGATGTCTTGAGAGGTACATACCAAATGGGGCGTTGTATTCTATAATGGGTCTAATGAGGGAGGAGTACAGTGGGACAATGACCTCCTTTTCTCTGGATGAAAAGCCCTTAGTGATGAGGTGTGCCACATAGAAGGATTTCCTGACTGTTGTGGTGATGTGGTTATCGAAGGTGAGACCACTGTCCCACCTGTGTCCCTAAGTCTCTTATCACACTTTTGGTGTTTAGTGTACTGCCACCTATGTGGTAATTCATGGGTAATTGTTTTTTTCCCAAAGGGGATAACTATACATTTCTTGGCATTGAGCTTGAGCCCATGGCTCTGGCACCAAGCATCTGTTTCTGTAAGGCCCTTTTGTAGAATATCCACATCATTTGGGGATTCAATAATGGCTCCCAGTTTGCAGTCATCTGTTAGCCAGAGTCCCTTAATGTTGGCCTGTACTTCACAGAAGTAGATGCCAAACAAGAGCGGTCCCAGGATTGAACCCTGAGATACCAACTTGTCTGTTGCTGGATTTGGAGTCAGCTACGTTTATACTGTAGGTTCCGTCAGTAAGCCAGTTGGCAACCCATCAAGTGATGTAGGGATTAATGCCCATCTTAGTAAGTTTATTTATGATTCTAGAGCGGGGGATTGTGTCGAAGGCCTTGGCGAGGTCCAGATAGGCTGTGTAGACCACCTTACCCTTGTCCACGGCTCTACAGACAGATTCTAAGACATCAATCAATTCACGAACCCAAACTGCATGAGGCCCAGTGTTGAAGGTTGCCAATGTCTTTGTTTATAAGTTCCATGATAATATGTTCCATGGCCTTGCAGATCAGGCTCGTCAGACTGATGGGGTGGTAGCTCCCGGGATCCAAGGTGGATCCCCCCTTGTGGAGTAGAATAACTCTAGCTGTGCGCCATTCAGTGGGCATGAAGCCCGATGTGAGGCTATGATTAAACATGACACTTAGGTGAGGTGCCAGTTCATTTTGTAGTTCATGTAGTACACAGCCTGGGATGTCATCTGGTCCCATGGATGCTGTATTCTTAGCTTTGGAGAGTGCTTTTTTACATGTGTGGCCATTATTACTGGAATTTGGCTTTTGGTATTGAGATGGACTCTTTAGGGGGAGAGAGGGGGGTGAAGTTTGCTCTGAATTGATCTGCCAGGATATTGGCAATATCCTTGGGATCAGTATATTTAATGCCATTCTGTTGTAGCTCAGAGCAGATCTGAGCATTGCCGTTTAGATTCTTGACATAGCTATAGAATGCCTTGTGGTTGTCTTTGGAATCTTTGGCAATTTTATTTTCGTAACTAGCTTTGGAGGATTTTATAAGGGATTTCAGCTTCTTACTGAGACTGGTAAGGGAGTTTTTTTGCATCCTGGGATTTTCCTGTTTTCTGCAACAGTTTCTTCCTTTTGTTGTAAAGTTTATTTATGGCAAGGGACCACCAGGCTTCCTTTTTTTGGAGGAGAGAGTGTCTTGGTTCTATTGGGGATGGCACGATTCATGCATGAGTGGATGTGCTCGTACAGTGCCTTAGTGTAGGATTCAGCAGTCGAACTTTCAGTTCACGTCTGCATGGGTGTCAAAGTTTGTCACTTCTGACTTGAGTAGCATGAAGTTGGCTTTGAGTAGCATGAAGTTGGCTTTGGAGAAGTTTTTTTATGGAGGTTTCCTTACTGGGGGGGTGGGTGTCAGATGTGGATGTCAAGGGTGATTACCTTATGGTCAGACCTGACCAACGAGGGGGTGATCATAGGTGTGGAGCATCGATTTCCCATGTTGGTAATGACCAGGTCTAGGATATTGGAGCCCCTGGTGGGACTAAGGATTAGTTGATCCAGGGCATTTGAATTTATGAATTCCAAGAACTGTTGAGCAAAGGTGTTGGTACACGAGTAGTTTTCTCAGTTAATAGCAGGGTAGTTGAAATCACCTAGTATTATAGGGTGTTTAGTTGCATCTCAGTATTTTCCAGTATGTTTAGAAAGGTGTAGTGATAATCTTGGGGCATGGTGGGGGGGTCTGTAAGGTGTAGTGAGAATCTTGGGGCATGGTGGGCGGGTCTGTAGCAAGCTACAGTTTGGATTGCAGTCTTGCCTAGTGTTAGTTGCACATGGAGAATTTCAGACGCATTGTGTTGGGCAACTAGCCTGGTGTTGTGAATATCCTTGGTGAATATGGACACTCCTCCACCTTTAGTGTTTCGGTCCTGGTTTGGTGGCCGATACGTGTGGTAAGAGTTGTAGCCTGGTATTGCAGGGGTGCTCTCTGGAGCCTTGAACCAGGTCTCAGTTACTGCACAGATATCGATGTTCTCCATTTTTAGGAGTGCCTCGAGAGAGTGCATTTTAGGTTTAAACTTCTAGCATTGAGTAGCATTGCCTTCAGATTTTGCATGCTTGTACCCGTTACAGTGGTGGTTTTGATATTTGAACTTTGCCTAAAAAGGGCACTATAGGGGTGGCAAGAGCTTTAGCCAGTAACCTGAATCCCAGGGGCGACAGGTGCAGACCATCTCTGGCAAAGCATCATGGTTTGTTGATCATGTTGTCCCAGGCAGACATATACTGGATCCCCTTTGAATGATACCAGAAGCTTAGCCAATTGTTGAAGTCAATCATTTTGTCCTTATATTGTGGTATCATTCTGGGCAAAGGCAGGATGCTACTCAGGGCTAGGGTCATACCTGCCTGGGCCACATGATCTGAGAGATCTTCCATGTCTCTTTTCATGTAGTCCAGGGAAGTATGTCTCAAGTCATTCACTCCAACATGGACAATGACAGAGTCATATTTGTACTTGTTGTGGAGTGACTTGAGTGCATGCATTATGCGGCGGATCCTGGCACCCGACAGGCAGGTAACTGTACCTTTCTCCTTGTTCAGCCTGGTGAGTGGGACATCAGTGTGCCTGACTATAGAGTCACCTATAACTAAAGTGTTGGGTACGTTGTCTTGCCTTAGGGGCTATTGCTGAGTGGCACACTGGTGTTGTGAGCTATGTGACACTTTGGTTGTGACTTGTGTTCGTTTGCGTTTCAGCTTCGGAGGTCCTTGTTTGCGTTTCAACTTCAGAGGTCCTTGTTGCTTGGGCAACTTCAGAGGTCCTTGTTGCTTGGGCAGGTTACTGTTAAGGGCTACCACATATGTGGGTTTAGTATTGCTATGTGTGGGTGTTGGTGGTGTGGATTTAGAAGGGCTATGTGTTGCTTGAGGTGTAGTGCAGGTGTTAACCTTCTTCTCTTAACTGTCTAGCACAATCTTGGGTGGAGAGAGCTTTGCTTCCAGTTTGGCTATGTAAGTGCATCTCTACCAGGTTGCAGTGTTGGGTGGTAGGAGGAGAGGGTTGTCTGTGTATATGCTTGGGAATGTAAGGAGGACTGTTCCACCAGCCTCAAAATGAAGACTTCTTGACAGCTGCCATTTACCTATACATGAAACAGGCTACTAAAATTCTCCCTTTTGGTCTTTAAGTAGCAACACTTGTGGTAGTAGTCAAAATTACGCTTCTTCCCTGAGATAGTGTGGGCAAATGTTTCAACTGTCCCTATTTTTTGAGGTATGTTTCTATTTTCAAGCTTGATTTACCCCTTGACACAATTGTCTTAATCCCCTCTTATTACACATGATTTTTTAGGCTGTTTAGTATACACACATACTATTTAAACCAATAATTTAATGAAAAAGGACATCTTAAATCTCCATTTTTGCAATAAATAAATGATCATGTGGAATTTTCCAGTCCAGTTCATTAAAATCGACAGATTTTACACTGTCTCTTTGAAAATGTGTGTATTTTTCCTTACAGTCTGTTTTTAAATGTGTGTTTCTTAGTAGTATGCCAATTCCTACTAAAACCAAGAGGACTTGTGTGCCATTTGGGACTCAAACTTTATGCTAATTAGATATCCAGATTTTGGCTAGATATACCTACTTTTCAAAGGTCTTTTTTCCTATTTTTCAATGTCTGCAGGTTGAGATTTTGGCAGGTAATCTGATGTTTCATGAACACAATATGCTGATAAGTACCCATGAGAATGCCAGACTTTAATGGTGACAAGGATCCAAATTTGAAGAATAAGAATGGCAGAAAATAATCCATGGTCTTTAGGGAAGCCTGCAGTTCAGTGTCCATAGAGTATTGTCATAACATGCATCAAAATGGATGCATAGACATCCCAAAATGTGGTGTTTTACAGAAGTGGTGTTTCATTCTGATTGGTCGTGAAAATACTTCCATTCAAGGACCCACCAGTGAGGGTTCTGGATATTAGGTAATTTGTTTAATATTATGCATGATTTTCTCCTCTTCCTCAAACTATTGCAGTGTCTCATACAAAAGGCTTATCAACATGTGCACATATCAACATAATTTGGAAAAGCTTATGCTTTTAGCCCCATGCTCTGCCTAATCAAAAAATCATAGAGAGAACTATAACTGGTGAGAGAGTAATTCTCCTGCCTATGACCAGCTGCAACAAGACTGTTTCCCTGGAGTTCAAAACAGGCATTTACTGATTCATATCTGCTTCTGATGGGTGGTTTGATTCACAGCTGGGATGTCTTGTGTGTGGAGTCTGCATGCCCTCCCTGTGTTTGTATCCGCTTCCTCTGGGTGCTCAGGTTTCCTCCCACATTCCAAAGACATGCATGCAGTAGGTGGATTGGGCACTTTAAACTGGCCCTAGGTGTGTATATATATGTGTGTGTGTGTGTGTGTGTGTGTGGTATGGATGAACTACCACAGAAGAGCTAGCCGCCCAGTGGTGTAAACCTTGGCTATAGATATTTGTCACTGTTTAAGTGACACCCTGACCCCATATGCAAAAATGAGGATGGATGGATGGATCTGCTTCTGATCTTAGGTGATCCAACTCTTATCTGCAGTTTGTCAGTTTGAGAGTGTTTATATAAGGAAGACATAATAAGACCACCACTCTGCTATAAAATAATATGCTGGTACTATGCCATATAGGTACTGTAACTTAATAGTCTAGAAATCCAGTATAAATGAATTACAGACATTTACCAACCCAAACAAGTACCTGGTATTTTTTGTCTTATGGTAATGCATAGCGACACCTGATCATAATTATAGCCAGGTCAATCAACAAGTTCCTAACACAGGAAACGGTCCTCTTCAAGCCCATTAGAAAACCTATCCAGCTATTGGAGTATGTTGTAGGGCATCTTGTACTCTTCTCTCTTCGATGAAGATGTCATGAAATGAATCGATAAAAGATGGCATTGCTGGGTCCTTCAATTAACCCAGTTTCAGGCTTTGCACCTTTGTTTGGGGAGACAATTTGACAAATAACTTAAGATGGTATTTCATTTACTTAACTGGATCACTAAAGGACACATCCTGTGGAGAGTAATGTAATCAAAAAGAACTCTCATAACTGTCATCCAGATCATAACTTACAAGTGAAGAACATCTGATCAGAATGTTAAATTGTGGTCTTATTCACCCTCACTATCAGAGGGGGTACTCTGTCCTTTTCACTTCTAGACATGCTTTATTGCACAAAATGTATTTCCATATCACCCCTATAGTGCAGTCCTCATGCATGGTGCACTTTATCACCACCAGTGGCTGTCCCATTTTCATTTGCATCTGGAACTAAATTCCATCTTATCTTCTCTATTGGACACAACCCAAAATTGTCATTTACGTTGGCAATTTACGTTAACTCTATACAGTATTTCACATTCACATGCAGTCCTCATGCATGGTGCACCAAAGCTCATCAGCAGCTGGCTGCTTCATTTCCTACTCTATCCATATCCCTCCAGGTTTCCCTTTGGATTTGCCCTCTCCTTCCTCTTGTATGATTGTCATTCTTGTAGTATTGTATTATGTCATTTTCCCTTCCATCTTTTCTAGATTCTAGTCAGCTTCTGCCATATTCTCGGCATGTTCAGCCACCGCATGTAATTCTTGCTCCACTGTTGTTTTGTCACCTTACAGTAGTGATGATGGTTTTAACTTCAGTACTCAGCAGTCTGATAATGTTCATTTATCTTTTTTCCATTTGCTGTACTCTTTTTTTTTTATATCTCACATTATACAGAATCCTCAAGTATGCATTGCTTCCTTCTGAAATACGTCTCCCCAAATCAGGTGTGTGCTTCCAGATTCTTGTGTCCATTCACAGTGCCAGAACACATAAATCATTCCTGACTCTTCCCCTGACACTTCCAGCATCTACACTCTTTCTTTACCAGTTTCACAAGGGTTAGAAACCATCTCTGCAATGTTTTCAGGCTCCAATGTCCCACTCCTTGAACATTCTGCATGTGCCTCACTACCAGAATGTCTTTTGCCAATATCCTGCAATTCCTTTCATCCTTTTTCCAGTGCTTTCTCATGCTCTCCTCTTGGACCTTGGTCCTTCTTTCCCTATAGATCTGTTTAGTTCTATGCTTCCCTAACCTCTTCCATTTCCATCAGGGTGCCATCCTCTCTCCTTCTGGCCTCCTTTCCTCCCAGTTTCCCTCTCTGAATAGGTTTCCAGGTCTTCCCTAGTACAAAGTAGTTATAGTGCAGAAATTCAAACTAGCTCCTCCACTGTTTTACATCCTTCCCTACTACTCTTTTCTCTGTATAAAAAATCTCTCTCTTGAGCTATTCCATTTCTCCTGATTTCATTTTTCCTGTATGTTTATCCCCCACCCATCTGTTCCCTATAGTTTTTTGGGGTCCCCTTCTCCACATTTCATGGATCCCAATTCTTTTAGTGCTGCTTCAATCACATCCTTCAGTAAGCTTCTCCAGGGCTCCCTGTCCCACACTCTCTTTTGCTTAACCTCCTTCTTGTCTGTTTCTATCCAGTGAATAATGATACATGTAATTGCATATCTTGCGATATGTAGGGATCCAAGCAGCGCTTTTCCTATTCATTCCCATTTTTTTCTCTGCTCACTCTTTTTCTCCACCCTTCACTGACTCAAGTCCTCCATGTCTTTTTGCATTTCCTGTAGCCATTTGTCCCCAAGGTCTACTTGTGTAGTACAATGTGGAGTAGGTGGGGGATTATTGGTATTATAATCATCCTCACTGCATTAATTAAGCTCTTAAAGAGAGGCTGTAAGTTGGAGTGAGTTTTCCTCCTTGTTTTGGGCAGATATGACATGACTATGGCATTGCCTGTCTCAGGACATGGCTTTGTGCAGTATGCCGAGAACAGTCTTTAACAAACTGCCCACATCTCTTTTAGATCAATGTGCTGAGACAACAGTGGAGAGTTCTTATGCCATTGGCTAAGAAGGTCTGGCACCGATTTCTCAAAACATGCCCCGATGCATGCAAGTTTAATAGTCTGTCAGAGACACTGAGAAAGAACAGACTCTCTGTTGGGGCCTGAATATAAGCTAGATCAAGCGTAATTCTTTCTTTCTGGAATGAATGTGCTCAAAGTGTTGCTATCGCTGATCACACACAGTGTTCTGTATGAGCAATGGGTCATCACTATATTCAATTTAGCAAATAAAACAGTAGCTAAGAATGATGTTATATATCCCAGAATTCTGAGATACTTTCCTGTCATAATCAATTATCTTTGGTAGAATGTGCAGTGAAGTACAGTATTTCCTTGTTCATATCTTTCTTGTAAAACACAGTGTCGTTTACTGTGCCAAAGAAAAACATTCTTAACAGGAACCTTATGTAATAGTTTCCTATTTTATTGCAAGTCCTAAGTTTTAAAGCAGTTCGGTACCAGATCCTTAGAGGTAAGCTAGTGTCAAAGGCAGTTTGAGACTAGCAGGCAAGCTAGTGTCAAAGGCAGTTTGAGACTAACAGGCAATCATTTAATTATGGGAAAACGTGCATAGCTTTGAGATATGTGCAAATACTGCAGCCATGCATTTCGTGTATATCCCTGGTGCTGTAGCCAGCTCAAAGGATACAGAAATAAAATGGAATGGTTAAATGACCTACCTTGAACTCCTTCTATTTGCAGTATGATGGAAGATTCATATTTATACTTTGCAGTTTGTCCATGTTTGCCACCATCATCTATACCTTCTGTAGAATAAGTCAAACTATGGATGAGAATGGAAGTCATTCTGAATTTACCTTACCTTGACATGTTTGTTTAGGGTCCTAGGATGCAGACTAGGTCTAAAGGAGTACTCGGTCTTGAGGATGGGAGAAACACCGAATAAGACAAAAAAATATCCTTCTGAAAACTGGCATGAGGTCATAGAAAGACTACTTGAAAGGGTTTCCTCACATGGCATTCAAATTTAGACTGGATGTGAAAGTACAGTATAGCTTAGAGAAATCAGCCCGATTACTCATCTGTTCATAAGACTTTCAAGAAGATGGAAAGATAGTATTTACCCCACAAAAGTAGTAGTATCTGGTGTTTCTACAATATGAAAAGGCTATGGGGGTCACGGAGGATGTTATGAAATCTCATGTTTAGTGAAAGACTTCTGAATAGAAAGCTGTTTTTACTTTACTTTTGTGGGACTGTTTTTAAAGAAAGGAGCAATCCTTTGTCAAACATGCACAAGTCTGTGTCAAAGTTCTAAGTCCTGATTTGTAGTTTTCTCCTTTTTCTCTGCAGAAGGCAAAAATGCTCTGTATCTTTTATCAAATTAAACTATCAGGGTTAAAAGGCACCCAGCCAAACTAGACTGTGGTTTCAGTTAGTATTAGTATGTTAATACCTAGAAAATGTGTGCTGTTGATCTTAATGTTACATCTACTGAATCAGGATTATATTCCATTATGGCTATTGCAAACTTTCAGTTTGGAGAACGTATCTATATCCCTTTCTGTTACCTGATGCGTTATTGCCTGCATTTGGCCCAAGACTGTACCCTCAGAAAAATTAATGCAGATCTGTACTAGGCTACCCTGAAATATGCAATGAAAGTGTACAATTTTCTAAAATTGTATTTTCTTTACATGGCAGCACGGTATTTAAAGAAAGTGCCTTTTTGGATTGATTTGTGATCAGATTCATAATGCTGGGATCTACATTAGAGGTCCTGTACCTTTTCTGGGTGTTCTTTTGGTATCCTGTAGAATTCATCTGGGCAGCAGGGTGCTACAAATGGAGTGTAAAAGTGCTGTCTGCTATTCTGTACAATGTTCACTATCTGAGAAAGAAAACAGGCTCATCCATGGCTCAGCCTGCTCAACCCTGATGTAGTAAGATTCATGGTCTCCCCACTGTAACATTTCTTCAGCGAGTTTACAATTTCAACAATAGTAATGACATCTGCATATTATAAGGGACTGTATAATTGTCCTTAGTATAACAAATGACAATGGATTGCATCCCCATATTGTACTAGTCCTCTTCTTCATCAGAAAAAAATTTCCTGATTTCTTTTCAAAGAAGCACATCAGAAAACTTTGAAAACCAGAGATGTGGGATTAAGTAAGCAATACAGTAAAAAAAAAAAAAAAAGAGAGAACAAAGTTTTTGATCTTCTTGGTTATCAGCCAACTAAGTACATTAATCAGTTAGTCTTTCAGAAATTGTTTTTATTAGCATAGTATCCAGGTCAAGGAATGTTACAACTCCACTGTATCCGACCCTCATTAGACCACTAATACAGTATAATGCACCCTTTTGCATGTACCTCACACCAGACACCTGCAGCAGCTGGAGAGACCCCATAGTTTTCTCACTAAAAAAATACAGGGACTCCAAACAATGATATTTGTGGACAGTCTGAAAGCCCTGTCACACCACTCTGTATCTTACAGACTGATGAGAGGTGACTTGTGCCTGGTCTGTAGGGCAATCTGCACCCCTGCCCTAATGGAAATGCTGCACATCCACAAGTCAAATGGCACAAGAGAGTCACCCATTCTAGGGATCTCAACCTAGCTTGTGACAAACAGAACATGCTGGAGAGAGAGCCATGTTCCCCAGACACTGCTGCTTCTCTGGAATAGACTTCCTATTCATGTAAAACAGTGCTCCTCAGTGACCCTATTCAAAAGCAACCTAGATAAATGGATGGGAGACCACAAATTCACCCCTGGGGTGGCAACCACATCCTTCATGGACCAGGGTAGCCAGTGTTGATCACAGACCCACTCGGTTCATAAATTTGTTCTGCAAACTACCCAAACAGAACAAATGGGGATACCTGGTATTAACATGGCTAGGGTTGTAAAGGCTCTAGGGCCACTAGCCTAGTAACCTCCTAGGACTCCTATTTTATTTATGTTTGTTTACCACTGGCCAGTTTCAGGCCCAGCCTGGGTTACACAGTGAAAGCTATTATTAAAGTTACATAACATAAGAAGCTGGTGATGACAACAGCATATATAAAGTGCATAAACAGTAAATATATCTGATTAACTTAGAAAGTAATAACAAGTACAGCAAATGAGCTAAGAAGGGAATATTAGATAGAAAGAGGAGAGATAGTAAAGACAGCTATGTACATATATACAGACTGTGGCCATACTGTGGTAAAAGAACAAGTTTGACAGGGTAGAGGGATGTGATATTAGGAGGAGTTAAGTAATGTGACCTGTAGTAGGACATTTGCACTCGCTCTGCTTCATCAGCCATGCTTTAAATTGAGGTCTGAATTTGATGTATGTGGGGAGATCCTTTAAGCTGAGCAGGAACACATGCCAGACTTTGAAGACAAGATGAATGAAATTGTGGTTGGTGCAATAAACTTTTCTTTTGGGTGTTCATAGAGTTGGACCTGATTACAGTACATTTCTGAGGCTTTAGGTGGGTGTGATGGGAAAGGGTTTAGTAGAGAGGGGTATGACAGTATCCTGAAGCAACCGTTTATTTACTAAAGGAGGCTAGTAGGTCTTCATTTCATTGCTTTACAGGTAGACACCTAGCCCTTTTTATTGAAGGTCAATGATGTTGGTTATGAAGTGGCACATTTTGTTGGGGAGTGATGGGTGGATTCAGGAGTCCTTCTCAGATGATGGGGGTATTAGTGGTCCATAGCTAAAGGTATATTATTTGACCAACTTGAATATGGTTGCTCTAATGGGAGGGAAAAGGAAGTGTGAGATCTTACGGGCACTGAATAGTAAGTAGTTAATTTTTTATCTAGTTTTCTTGATATGAACCAGAATGTTCATGGTCTGATCTAGCCATATGCTCAGGTATTTGAAGGTAGTACTAGTTTTGCCAGGAAGTTGTTGTGGTCTGTAATGTTTAGTGTGTTACAGTATATTGATAGCTTTTGCCGAGTGCCAAAAAAAGTTTTAATGGAGTTATAAAGCAGCTTTTTGGTAGTCAGCCAAGAATTAAGCATTAGGAGGTCTTCTTGGAGATGCTTTTGGAGGTTGGAGTGATTGGGTCTTTAACTATAAATAACCACATCATCAGCATATGAGATTAGATTCAGCATAAGAGATTAGATAGAGATTGCGAAGATCTAAGGGAAGTTTGTTTAAGAGTGGTGCCAGAATGGAGCCTTTAAAAACCCCAGTCAGAACAGCGGAATCTGTAGACGTAGCGGAGCTAATTCTTTACTATAAAAGTTCTCACGGAGAGGAAGTCTTTGAACCCAGTGGTAGTTTAGAGACAGACACATATTTGGATCAGATGGTAGAGCAGGATGGACTGATCAACAAGGTCAAAGAACATGCGAGATCAACAAAAAGTGCCCCAGTAAGGTTACACTTGTCTGTCATTAGCAGGAATTCATCAGTACTGGTCTACAGAGCTGTCACTCTTTCTATGTGACCAAAATCCATGTCGATTTTGTGAAATGATGATATAATGTTGTAAACTGGTTGAGGGTTGTACATTTTATTCAGACGTTAACATAATGGTGGTAAAACTGAAATTGGGTGGAAGTGAGAGGTTTTAGTGGGTTTAGATTGTCAGTACCGATTTCAATACGTTAGCCATGAAGTCCAGTTTTAATATAGGAAATTGTTATCTTGAGAGTCAAGATTAGATGCAATATGTTATTATGATTAAATATATGTGTAGAAGGAGTTGTAGTGACTTCAGTGACAGTTAATACACCATAACCAGAAGATGTTCCTGGTTGTAGAAGGAGTTGTAGTGACTTCAGTGACAGCTAATACACCATAACCAGAAGATGTTCCTGGGGTAGAAATGTCAAGAAAAAGCCCATGTTGAACTTGCCTTTTTCCAACATGCCAAGTATTCAATGCTGATTATTTGGGAGCGTTAAGTTATTGTCTCCTGATGATTCAACTATATAGAACAGTGTAATAGGCTTGTTACATTAATGTTACCAAAAAAAAAAAAAAAACTGCCTGGATTATCTTATGTTCATAGGGTTCATTGCGAAGTACAAGACTATCTGCCCTTGCAGGCCATTTTAAAACTAACCAATTTCTTTTGGTGATTAAATTAACCTTTTCAATTTGGTGTTAGGTTGCCTTTACCCATCCCATGGTTGATAATTATACATCACCGCTAATGAGAATAATTGGAATCATAACATAGATAATTTGAGGGGACCTATGCATAGGCTAATGCATTTAGGAGCTGCTTCTACCATTAGTAGTATCAATCCAAGTTGTGCTTGAATATGGACAGGAATGAGCTTTACTTCATCAGCAGGAGTCTGAAGTGTATTGTTAAGATAGCACTATTGGTTCATGAAAAAGCTTCATTTTGTTATGAATCAAAAACGTTTTATATGAACAAATAAATCCAGAAAGCCGTCTCTCACCAGTTTCAGGCAAACGTTTTATTCAAAACAGCAGTGAAAGCTTATAAGCGCTTTTGTCCCAAGTTTAAAACAATACAGGAACTTCATCAGACAAGCTAAAAAGAGCTAAAACTGCATTTAAATAAAGCAAGGCATATTAGATTATTTTCTCTTTACAAACTTAAAGGGAAATCATGCTCATAACCAAAGGCTATGGTCCTGGATACCAAATGTAAAAATGTTACATGTTGTTACATGGTACAAACTTAAATTGCCACTATAATGTTTAAAAGCATATAATAAAGGCATATTAGAACATATTAAATGTTTCATAAATATATATATACAATTATACTAGTGCTTCGAAGGGCATAGAGTTAAGCACTCAAAATATACAAGTTCCTATGCAAAATTCACTTCAAATTAAAATTTATCAACATTTATCATACCCATTAAATTCTAACTAGTGTACTTTTACATCGCTTAGGTGTGTCATCATACTGAAATGGGCAAGACTGAAAATAAAAAATAAAATAAAATTGCACCAAATGCACTATGTTCAGGTCAGTGGATCTAGATGTAAACATGTGTATATGTGTATTCTAAGTTAAGGCTGGGTTCATAGTCACATGAGTTGTTATAAAGCAATAAACATCCATATATGGGAACAAAGGGATGTCTTATCTATTTAACACCTTAAACTTTAAAAGGCTAGATATAGATAAGTGATCGTTTAAGCCTGGCCAGTGTGGAATCCAACCTGATCTGCCAAAATAATTTGGCTTTTTCTAACAGGTAAGGCCAGGCTCCTCCTCTTAATGAAGGGGATATGGTGTCCAGCACATCAAACTTGAATTTGTGGTCAGTGTAGTGATTAATGTGTTTCGCCAGAGCATTGACTACATAATGGTCCCTAATGTTTTGAAGGTGTTCGCCTACTCTACGTTTAAGTTTCCGCTCCGTTTTTCCTAGGTAAAAACATGGGCAAACGTCGCAGAGGGCACAGTAAACTACCTTGTCGGAATTACAGTTGAATTTGTCCTTAATCCTCAGTTTCATGCAGTTTATAGTGGTTTCATTTCCCTCTAATATGCAGGGGCAAAATGCACATGAACCACATTTGTGCATATAGCCTGCTTTATGTGGTTTATCTTGGTGTTCTAATAGAGATTTCATGTTCTACTCTATACAGAAAACACAACTGGGTTTGTTCCCCAAAATGATTCTCAAATAGTTTTCATTTGTTAGCAATTTCCAGTTCTTTTCTAGGATGTTCTAAACAGAGTAGGCTTCAACTGAAAAAGTGGTAAGAAAACAAACAGGCTAGTATCATGTGTCTCTGTCATTGAAACAACTACATTTGGGAGGTAGATTCAGTCATTACACTCATGGTGGAACTGGGGATGGAATGGTCACTACGGGGAACTTCTGTGTCCAGGAGGGGAGTAAAGTAGCCACTCTCTCATTTGACCAAGACTTCATTTTTAATGTTGTCATCTAGGTTTTGTGGATAACCTCTTCTGAGAAACATGTTACACAAGTGGTCACATTCATCCAAAAAGGCCCCTTTTAGTGAGGTCATTCTGGCAGCTCTAAAAAATTGGCCTTTCAGAACGCCCCTTTTCGGTGTAAAAGGGTGGCAGCTGGTAAAGTGTAAGAAATTGTTGGAGTATGTACTTTTGCGATAGATCTCAGATGTGAATCTCTTGTTGACTATGTCTTTTTTAAGTAACACATCTAAATAGGCTATGTGTGTTTCACTGATGGTATGTGCAAATCTTATAAAAGAAGTCGAACTGTTGATATATTCCAGAAAATGGTCAATCAAGAAAACAAGTGTACATGTGACAGAATGAAAAAAATGGGGATTCAATAAGATGTTTTTTCCTCCCATTGCAACATCACAATGTTGGCGTACATACCCCCACAAGCTGAACCCATGGCCACACCTTAATTTTGGACATAATAGTTCTTGTCAAATAAAATTTCAGAATTACTGTCCAATAACTATTCAAATATGTTGGTTCTGTCCTGACTTATCCCTTTGTCTGTCAAGTATTCACAAAACCATTGTGTCTTACATCATGTGAGATAACAGTATAAAGGTCCTTAACATCCACTGTGATAAATGTGTAATGCTCGTTAAACTGTACTGAACTGATTTTCTTCAAAACGTCCCAAGGGTCGATGCAAAGTAGGGGTTCAGATTTTAAAATACCCTTAATTTTCAAAACCAGAAATGTTGCCAATGGTTGGGTAATAGAACCTCTAGCATCAACAATGGGGCATAAAGGGGGTTGAGCATGATTTCCCTTTAAGTTTGTAAAGAGGAAATGATGTAATATGCCTTGCTTTATTTAAATGCAGTTTCAGCTCTTTTTCGCTTGTCTGATGAAGTTCCTGTATTGTTTTAAACTTGGGACGAAAGCCCTTACAAGATTTCACTGTTTTCAGTAAAACGTTTGCCTGCAACTGGTGCGAGCCGTCTTTCTGTATTTATTGGTTTGTTTACCTTTCTGGTGTTTGTGGAGTGTGTTCTTTTGGGCTCACCAGATCAGCAGGTTGGATTAGGCTTGCTGCCTTTGCTGGATTCTTGTTAAATGGAAAATTTGGAGGAAACGTCTTCCACAAATGGCACTACAGCTTCTGTTGGGGACTTAAACAGTTTTAATTCAGAGGCTAATAGACCGCATGGATTGTTTAGAGCATTCTGCTCTTTCACAGTTAACTGTTCACCCTGTGCCAAGCATTTTGGCTTCACCGGAGTTGCAGACGAGTCCGGGCGGCACGAGTGAACTGCAGCTTCAAAGGGCTTCAGTTTCTGGTTTACCACATACCAGTTCACAGGTCAGTTGTTCTTTTTCTCAAAATAACATTGGTAACAACAACATAACTGCCAATGGTACAAAAGGTGGCACAGACTGTTTATTTCAATGGCTGGATAATAAACATTCGTTAAGTGTGGCGGCAAGAGAGGCTAACATGGACTGTTCCTTCTTTAATAATTGTCACAATTTGACAGAGTCCTGCTGAAAAATAAAAAAATTACAAATAGACAATAGTTATTTCAGAGAGTGTATAAGGAAGAAAGTAGGTCTAAAGGGCTACGCATCTGGCGATACCCAACTGGACTCGCACCCAATTCTTCCTTTCACAAAGATCTAATTAAGCTCTTTGATCGGTTTGGGTTTGGATTACATGAACACGGTAATCCAACATAATGATGAGCATATCCTCATTCTAGGCCAAGAAGCAGAAAAACTTGACAAAAAGATTACACAGGACCCCTTGTTTCCGACCAACAGATTTGATTACACCCGTATTTTTCACTCCATTGAGAAGCAAAATGAACACAATTAAGAACAGGAAAATAAAAAAAAGATTGCAAGAGATGAAAAAAAGACTACAATTCCAACTGTGCATACCCCCACCCCCTCCCTTCCAGGAATGGACCTCTAAACAATGGACCACCAATAGTCAGGATTTGGATGTTAAATTTTGGTGGCCAGGATAACTTTAACAATGATGGTGAGGAGTCTTTTTTTAGAGGAAGACTGACCCGCTCCGAAAAGATCGGAACAGCTAAGAAAGCAGCAGAATCAGAGAGCCTCATACCAAACGAGACAACAAATGGACAATTACCAGCAAGGGTACAATGGAAGGAACAGGGGACATTACAGGGGTGCATGGAGGGGGAGATGTGGGAGGAATTAACATTTGAACAAATTCCTTGCATAGAAATAAATAGGTTCATAGATTAGTACTAGGCTATCTACCCTTGTGGGCCTTTTCAAGCCTAGCCAGTTACCCCATGTGAGAATCAAACCCTGCACCTTGTGTCTGTAAGGTAAACACCTTAACCATTATGCCATTATCCCACATAAATGTATGTTACCCCCCTTATCAGTCCACTTGAACACAGAAGGGGACTTTAAGGTGTATTTGTAAGTGGGAAGATGACATAATGGTTAAGGTATTTACCAAGACACAAGGTGCAGGGTTTGATTCTCACTTGGGGTAACTGGCTAGGCTTCAAATAGCCCAAACTGGCAGTTAGCCTAGTAATAACCTATTAACCTGTTAATAAACTACACAGATGTGGACATTAATGTACACTTATGTAATGTGTTGCCTAAGGACTTTACCTTCACCCCTAATAGGTTTGCTAATGTTGTGAATACCATTGTGGACTTAAAACAATATATGTTAGAAAACTTAATTTAGACTTGCTATTCCAAGGTGTGGATAATATCATACACCCATTGAAGGTCTCTAGCACTTCTAACCCTCCAGTTGTTTCCACCCTAGACACATTTGAATGTGTGTGTGAGCTGGATATCAGAACGTGCTGTGTAAATGCTAATAGGAACAAAGTTACAAATAATTTATGTGCTGAAGAGATTATGGAACTAGATTTGTCTTCTAACACCATCCTTTTAGTAATGAAACTGGATAAAGGGGGTGGTGGTGTCCTTATGTGGAAGCATGACTATGTGAGAAAAATGAGAGAAATTCTGGATTCACCTACATACACTCACAGTTTTTTAAATGAGTTGAATGGTGCTTACCATAAGATTAGGGGTCACCTACAAGATCTGTTTATAGATGGCTTAATTAGTATGGAAGAACACCAATAATTATCCGATTACCCCATCAATATTTGGTATTCCTAAGATCCACAAGGACATACACCAACCCCCTTTATGCCCCATTGTTGATGGTTCTATTACCCAACCATTGGCAAAATTTCTGGATTTGGAAATTAAGGGTATTTTAAAATCTGAACCCCTACTTTGCATCGACTCTTGGGACTTTTTGAAGAACATCAATTCAGTACAGTTTAACGAGCATTACACATTTATCACAGTGGATGTTAGGGACCTTTATACTGTTATCCCACATGATGTAGGGACACAATGGTTTTGTGAATACTTGACAGACAAAGGGATAAGTCAGTACAGGATCAACACATTTGAACAGTTATTAGACATAATTCTGAAAAATAACTTCATTTTATTTGACAAGAACTATTATGACCAAAATGAAGGTGTGCCCATGGGTTCAGCGTATGGGGGTATGTACGCCAACACTGTAATGTTACAATGGGAGAAAAAACTTTGAATCCCCATTTTATCTGTCACATGTACACTCGTTTTCTGGACAACATTTTTATTCTATGGGATGGTCCCAAACAGCTGATTGACCATTTCAACAGTTCAACATTTCAACTTCTTTTTTAAGATTTACACATACCATCAGTGAAACACAAATAGCCTATTTAGATGTATTACTTAAAAAAGACATAGTCAACAAGAGATTCACATCTGAGATCTATTGCAAAAGTACATACTCCAACAATTTCTTACACTTTACCAACTGCCACCCTTTTACACAGAAATGGGGCGTTCTGAAAGGCCAATTTGTTACAGCTGCCAGAATGACCTCACTAAAAAGAGGCCTTTTTGCATGAATGTGACAACTTGTGTAACATGTTTCTCAGAAGAGGTTATCCACAAAACCTAGTTGACAACATAAGTCTTGGTCAAACCAGAGAGTGGCTACTTTACTCCCCTCCTGAACACAGAAGTGCCTCATAGTGACCATTCCATTCCCAATTCCGCCATGAGTGTAATGACTGAATCTACCTCCCAAATGTAGTTGTTTCAATGACAGAGATACATGATACTAGCCTGTTTAAATCTTGTTTTCTTACTACTTCTTCAGTTGACGCCTACTCTAAGAACATCTTAAAAAAAACTGGAAATTGCCAACAAATTAAACAGATTTGCAAACATTTTTGGGGAACAAATCCACTTGTGTTTTCCGTAAAAGGGAAAAACATGAAATCTCTATTAGAACACCAAGATAAACCACATAAAGCAAGCTATATGCACAAATGTAGTTCATGTATGTTTTGCCCCTACATATCAGATGGAAATGAAACCACTATAAATGGCATGAAATTAAGGATTAAGGACAAATTCAACTGTAATTCCGACAAGGTAGTTTACTGTGCCCTCTGCAAGTTTTGCCCATGTTTTTACATAGGCAAAACGGAGCGGAAACTTAAAAGTAGAGTAGGCGAACACCTTTGAAACATTAGGGACCATCTCGTAGTCAATGCTCTGGCGAAACACATTAATCACTACACTGACCACAAATTCAAGTTTGATGTGCTGGACACCATATCCCCTTCATTAAGAGGAGGAGCCTGGCCTTACATGTTAGAAAAAGCCGAATTATTTTAGCAGATCAGGTTAGATTCCACACACTGGCTAGGCTTAAATGATCACTTATCTATATCTAGCCTTTTAAAGTTTAAGGCGTTAAATAGATAAAATAGATAAGACATCCCTTTGTTCCCATATGTGGATGTTTACTGCTTTATAACAACTCATGTGGCCATGAACCCAGTATTAACTTAGAATACACATATACACGTTTACATCTAGATCCACTGACCTGAACATAGTACATTTAGTGCAGTTTTATTTTATTTTTTATTTTCAGTCTTGCCCATTTCAGTATGACACACCTAAGAGATGTGAAAGTATACGAGTTAGAATTTAATGGGTACGGTAAATGTTGATACATTTTTTTTTAATTTGAAGTGACTTTTGCATAGGAACGTGTATGTTTTGATTGCTTAACTCTGTGCCCTTCAAAGCACTAGTATAATTGTATGCATATATTTATGAAACATTTAATATGTTCTAATATGCCTTTATTATATGTTTTTAAACATTATACTAGCAATTTAAGTTTGTACCATGTAACATTTTTACAGTTGGTATCCAAGACCATAGCCTTTTGTTATGAGCATGATTTCCCTTTAAGTTTGTAAAGGGGAAATGATGTAATATGCCTTGCTTTATTTAAATGCAGTTTTAGCTTGTCTGATGAAGTTCCTGTATTGTTTTAAACTTGGGACGAAAGCACTTACAAGCTTTCACTGCTGTTTTGAATAAAACGTGTGCCTGCAACTGGTGCGAGCCATCTTTCTGGATTTGTTGGTTTGTTTACCTTTCTGGTGTTTGTATTTTATATGAACAGAACATTATCTATGCTGTAACTTGGCAAACTGGATGTTTGAAGATATAATGTATGGAAATTTTTATTTGACACTAGCCATCCAGAGATGTGAACCGTGGCTCTAGATTGCCACTGCTGAAGTGATACCCTGACCTCATGTGCAAAATGGGAAAAAGGGCATGTAGATGGATAGATGATTTTTTTAAAGTATACCTCCTAAAAATAAACACCTACACAAAATAAAGGAAAATCTACCTGCAAATACAGAACGAAGGAATCAGACAGACCAAAGGGGTGAGCAGAAAAATAAAAATAAATAAACATTGCAAAAGATTTCAACATACAGTATGTGATCTGACTTCTGAAGTCCTTTTGTCTTGGGTTATTCTGCAGAGAATCTTAAGCAGTAAGATTTACTCCTCTTTAGGAGGTCAGTTATAGGCAAAACAGTAAAGGCCACAAAACTTTGATAAGCATGCAAATACCAAGACACGGTTTTGGTTCTGATTATGCCCCATATGACCCAAACTCGACAGGCAGCCTGGCAAATGAAGGAGCCAGGTGAGAAGGAATAGGACAGACTGGCTGATGCCAGCATGTCTATCCCAAGGAAAGGGTGTTGGTGGAACTACCACATTTACACTAGGGATATGGAGGGTGCAAGCCTACAAAGAAGTGGACACATTCTAACTGGGGGGCACAGATGTGCAGAAATAAATATTTACAAGCCACAGCACCATGCATACTATAACCAAGGAGAGTAGCTAGGAAAACTCTGAAATGTCTTCTTACTCTTCCTGGGCATATGCAGATATCCCCGGCTCTTCTGGAGTCTTACAGTGCTCGAGTCAGAAGGAATAAATGGGCTAATAAGGGAGGTGGGAGGGACGCTTGATGGTCACGTGTTGGATTTATCTAACTATTTTATTGTACTGGTCCTGTCAGACAGACAAAGGCATAAGGGGACAACAATCTCCATGGAACAAAAGCTTTGCAAACAGTGTAGTACGTCTAGCACCTAGCCAGTGCAGTTTACAAACAAGTTATATAACAGCAAATAAACAGAGCATTCTATCTGCAGCATAATAATTTCCACAGATACACCATATTAGATGGCCAGTACCCAGAGTTAAAAGCAGCACAGCATACAAGCAAAACGCTTTCTTACAAACAATATGCAATTAACACACAAAGCATTCCCAAGCAAAATATACAGATATGTTGTTAAAAAAAAGAAATTTGCAATATAAAATTGTTGTGTGTTTTGAAGTATTTACTTTTTTTTAACTCAAAAAGCAATGCAGAAAATTGAAGGTAGACCAGATTTATTTTGATACAACTGTTTAATTATGAAAAAGATTGGATATATTATTCCTGTTTGTTAGATAACACTGCACATTATTTTATTTCTAGATTCAGTAGTGAGAATATTGATGTAGCCAAGGAACACCAAAACGTTTTGTAAATTAAAGCTACCCTCTATAAAATCCCTCTTTCACAGTGCTCATCATTATGAATGCATGTCAGCATTTCTTCTGAAAATTCAGTGTATTTTTAAAAGAATATTAACCTAAAGAGACACTTAACAGTGTATTAGACTTTCAAACACATAAAATCAGTTACATATATTAATACATCAACACTATATTGAGTTCAGTAAGCCTAATGTGCTTTGCAAAACAATAATGTAGTCTTATTTAAAAATACAAAAACATGCACACACAAAAACTAAAAAAGAGATACTCCATGAAAATAAAAACATGCATATTATTTCTTCTGTATACCCAGATACAACTCCTTTACGACTATAAAAATATTTCAATGACTGCACCTTAAATGCACAAATTCAATCAATAAATACACAATATTCCTACAATCATTACAACAGACAATAAAATACTTTAATTTCTTAAAGAAACAAACTCATTAATTTCATACAACCTTACTTCATAAACCTGGACTGCAATGCACAAATCTGTTTTGTGCATGTCTGCTCAATGGAATCTGGGTTTCCAGTTCAGTGACCAATGTTGTGCCACTGCAGTAGGATGATAAAGGCAGGAAGCACTACCCCAGTCTCATTGGCAAAGGCCATTTGAAAATGCAGCAGTACAGGGGTGCCGCTGATACTAATTAGCCATGTGGGCTTACTCAGCACTCTTCCCTGGTAACAGAAGAATTACTCTACTTCCCAACTGGGGGAGCAAACTTGAAAAATATGTATGCTGCTTTTTGATTGCATATGTCTACTTATTCCAATGGCAGGAATGTAGTTAACACTTCATCAGTTAAATACTCTGAACCTGTGTGTGTAGGTGTGTTTGTGTGCACACACGTGCATGACTTTTATTATGCATACATGTAGGAGTGCATGATGCATATGGCCTTGTCAATAGGTGCCTGTATAATTGCACTGTATGGGTTGCTAGGGGGAGCACTACATGTTTAATGCTAACTGCACTAGGCTTTGATTAGCAGACATGATAATGAGATGTTGCTCTATAGGGCTTTATCATGTCTTTGAATTGCAGAATGTCACCATCATGGCACTGAGCACAGTAGCACTGCCCAAAAAGCACTGGTAGCTACATCTGTCTGAATCTTGGCCAGTGTCTTTATTTAATCCATGTGGCTATACTATATCAAATTTTATCATAAAACTTGTTTCTAGTTTTAACAATTCCTGTCATTTTAAACATCTTTTAACTACATGCCTACCTGTAGTAAAACAGTCTATTTCAAAACCTGGGTACTCAAGGTTTCAGTAATGTGTTAAGGTACTGCAGTACTCTGGTCAAAGATTCAGAAGTAAAAACTCATTTAAGAAACCACCTTCTTTTCAGGTTAAAGCCACAATTTCTATGTCTCCACAAGGACACAAATTTGAATGATGAGACCAAGCTTATTTTTATTAAAATACAGATGAAAGTAATAAAACACTGTTATGAAGATCAAGATAATTGTTAATTGTCTATGCTAGGATGCATAGAAACCTTCTTAACTCATTTGCATTAGCTTGTAGTAAAATGGGAGCTGCTCTGCATTACGTTTAGGCATCACAAGCCATTGGTGACAGAGTCTGCAAAGATTGATAAGCAGTGTAACTAACAGTTAATACAATACAGGCATATAAAATGTATTTATTTATTTTGCATTTATTTACCAGGGTAATCTACTGGGCCTTTGTGAAGCTATTTTCAGTGGAAACCTATGGAGAAAAGCTCCCCAAATAACATAACATACAGATGTATTCATATAAAATGTCTATATTTCAGCAGTATATACAACAAAGTTAACATATTTAACAATAGGGTGAATTAATGGTAAGATAACCAATTGACAAAAGTAGAGAACAACAAAGGTAAACTGACATTTCATAGATGTTTCTGACAGTAGTTTAGCAGGACTTTCAGCTGGTATTGATACATAGTACATATTAAACATCAATATCTGCATTAGGCAGAGGCAGTTAGATTTTGAGAGGTGGAGAGAAGGTGCAGGTGCAATTTCAGATAGAAGACAAGTAGTCTATTAGAGAAGTTTTGAAAGAAGCAGGGTTTTGAGTAGTTCTAATGGATAATGGTAGGGTCATTCCAATTTTTGGCTACCGAACAAGAGTATAAAAGCTGGCCATCTGGCAGGTTTTTTTTTCTACCTGCAAGAGGTGTTGATTCTCTGATCCGAGAGGCCTCTTTGGATGGTAGTAACTAAATATCAAGCTAAGGGCAAGACAATCAGATGCCTTAAAAATTATTTTGTGTGCGGTTGTTAGTTGCAAGTAGATGATGTAGTGGGATAGTTCTAGCCAGTTCAGAGAGCGGTACAGTGATTGGTAGAGTGTTTGGCGTTTGTTATTAATTTGGCAGCTTTGTTATAACAAGTCTCAAGTTTAGCCTTTAGGGAGGATTGGATATTAGTAAGCAGAGGAGCACTATATAAGAGAGAGGTAAGTGGAAGCAAGAACTTGTTTTGTGGCGGGGCTAAGGAAGTGTTTATTCATTTAGAGGATTCCTAGCTTTTGGTGAGTTTTGCTGATGTGTGTAACTCAAATTTCAGGCATTTGTCTATAATTACACCTAATAGTTTTGTACGGGGAACAACATTGATTGCTGTGTTACTTTTGAGAAAGTATAGTGAGTGGGCTTTCTTTAAGGGGGTTGACTTCTTAGGGGTGAATAGCATGATCTTGGTTTTGTTTTGGTTGAGGGATAGATTATTAATGTACATCCAGATCTCAGTAGAGGTAAAGGCTGACTGAGTTATATGTGCAGGTCAGGTATGGAATTGGCAGAGCATATAATTGTTGAGCTGTTTGCTTACTGAATAAGAGATCCTTGATTTATTGAAGAGTGAAAATTATTGATAAAAATGATGAATAGAAGGGGATCTGGTATGGAACCTTGGGGGATTCCAGTACAGTTCTTGAAATATGGAGAGAGGGAATGTTGCCATTTGCCTGTTGTCTATCTGCTACATAACTTGAGAACTAGTTGAGAGAGGAGAGAGAAAGGTCAGTCAGAGAGCTAGATTAGAAGTAGAGGGTGACAGACAGTGTCAAATGCTTTTGAGAGGTCTAGGAATAGAGAGGAGACAATTTTGCCAGTGTCAGTCTCTATTAATTGTGTCCATAAAAGATATGAGGGCAGTTGTGCTGCTATGGCCTGGCCTGACTCCATGTTTTGTGGGAGATAGGATTTGATTGTGAAGTAGAAAGTTTAGAAACTGAATATGCATACATTTTTCCAAGATCTTTGAGATAGGAGAGAGATGGCTATTGGTCTGAAGTTTCAGATATCAATATTGCTGCCAGCTTTGAGGAGAAGGAGGAGAAGAAGAAGAGCTTTTTTCCAGATTTTGGGAACATGAGATTCTTGAATGGATCTGTTTAGAAGTATGGATATAGGGTAGGCAATATTTTTGGCTCCTAGTTTTAGGAATTGTGCTAGTTTGTCAGAAGTACTGGAGCAAGGTTTGAGCTGGATAAGTAGTTGTTTTATTGTGGTAGTTGGAAAGGGTTTAAAAGAGGATGTAGGTGTAGAATGGGAAGTGGAGTTGTGAGAAGAATGGGAGGGTGTAGTTGAAGGAGTTGCAGGGTTTGTGCTGTTAAGGGCTTGGGGACAAGTGGCAGTGATGTGTGCAATAGTGTTGATAAAATGAGAATTAAAGAGAATGGCCACTTCTTGAGATGTTTTGTCGGGGTGTGGACATAGGTTGCACTTTGTGCCTCAATTTAGTAGTGAAATAATGGAATTCTAGAACTTTTTATGTTTTTTCTCATGGTCAGTCTGTAGTTTTAGGTAGTGGTCTTGTCTTTGCCAACTAGTCTTTTTACCTGGTTTTGAGGTTTAAATTTCAACAGATCTGGGGAGGAGGGGTTATTTGCTAACTATAGTCTCCAAATTTTATCTCTGGTTTTCATAAGCTCCTTAGTGGTCTTAGTCAGCTATGGGGCATGATTTCTTTTGATCCACTATAGACGGAGGGGAGAAAGGCTATTCGGTGTATGGAGAAATGTTGAGTTGGAAGTAGTCAACTGCATTATCTAGAGTGAGTCTTTGTAGTGTGCACCAGTTAATCATTTTAGAGTATCTATGAAGATTAATGGGTTGAATTTAGTTAGGTTCCTGATTTGTTTGTGCTGATGTGTTTTTTGAAAGGAGGGGGCAGTATGTTGTACAAAGGTGGGAAGGTGATCACCGATGGTGTTTTGGACTGTACCAGATGAGGATATTTTATTGGGGTCAGTGACCAGGATTCAATCTAAAATGGAACCATTGTCATTGTTCCTATTGGGTCTGGTTTGAGAAGTGATAAGCTGAGTAAAATTAAATAGATTATTATTTGAGGATGTCCAGTTGATATTTACATTACCCAGGATAATGGTTTAATTTTTAATATTGTTGGAAATCTAGGCAAGGATTTCCTCCAGTATGGGTATGCCGTTACCAGGGGTATAGAGAGAACTACGATACATAATTTTTTATGGTCATTCATTTTTAGAAAGGAAATAAGAAATCTGGCATTAGCAAACAGTGGAGTAGAGTTTATATAGGGAACTATTGTAGGTGTTATGAAAACATCAGTCCAACACCACCTCCATTTTTGCAAGGTCTATCTGATCTTAAAGTTTAGAACCCTATGGGAAAAAATTTGGAGTGCTTAATGTATGGTTTTAGCCATGTTTCAGTAGCAGTAATCACATCAAGTTTATTGTGGCTAATCCAAGCATGAAAGTTAGAAATTTTATTATGACTGCTTCTCAGATTTAGCGTGACAATATAGATATGGATTTGTGGGAATTACTGGTGTGTGGTTGTGTGGGTGTACTGGTTGAAGTGGGCCCAGGATTAGAGTGAATGTGTCCACATAAGGGTAAGCACGTATGTAGTTACTAAGCATGTATAATTTTAGGCAGTTTTATATAAAACTATCAAGATAAGTAAAAATAAATAAATAAATAATACAAAGGGAAATTAGATTTTCGGGTAAGCTCTTAAAATCATAAAAACCTTTAGGTTTTAATGTGCCAAGGTCTTCAATGTGAAGAAGAAAAAAAAAGAAGAGAGGAAATTGACTTAATGAATTTGGGCTGGATTAGTTTTGGGACCATAGAAAAGGAAATAGTCTTGTTGGGGGGGGGGGGGTTGAGCTCTAGATTCATGAAATGTGTTAGAAATACTAAAGAGCAGTATGAGGGCTTGACAGTGTAGGTCAGAAGTTGTGAAAGAGCCAGTATATGGAAATGTATGATGATGTAGGATCCTATAATTTGTAGGCTTTGTGGTATTTGTCAGATGCACTATTACAAAATTGCATAGGCCAGATTGCTGTGGGAACCGTCTATTTTCTATATTGATGTGAAGTTTATCTGGAAAAAAAGCAAATCCCCATTTTAAAAAACATACTGGAAAAAATATATGAATTCTTGTTAAAAGCAGAGAGTTTTTTCAGGTTAGAATCTAGAGAACCTGCTCTTGGGGAAAGCTCAAAGGTAGAAGCCATTTAAAAAGAAAGAAGGAAGGAAAGCAGATGAATATTGGATCAGCATTTAAGAAAATGTTAAGTTAGCAAACACTGTAATAGCAAGAGAAGAAAAAAGGGTTCATTACTAGATTTAAAAAGAAAAAATGATTGAAAGTAGTCCCTCTGACAAATTCATCAAGTTACCTGTTTGGTTAACTTGGAATATTCAACTGACAAAACTCTGAGGACCAAGGAAAAATGCCAGGAATTAGTTAATTATCTGCAGGTACAAGTATTAATCAAGAAAGAAAAGGTACTTCTGTATTATCGCAACCACATTCGGAGCAGGAGAAGCAGCTAATTTGCAAGCCCTTCTCCTGCCAAATACTTTTTCAAAGTTACTTGGGAACTGTGGCACAGACTCCTTTATAAAAGTGAAGTACATATTTACTTCCTTGTGTAAGACTGCTGCATTGTAAAAAGTATTCATACAAGGTAAGATAGTGAAAGCTGTCTGCATGTGGAACAATAAAACCTGCCCTTCATTCATCTGCTACTGTCTGACACACAATTGCACAGCAGCAAAAACTGCAAGATTTGCTGATGTCGGCCACCGTTAATGTTAAATGCTATTTTTTTTTTTTTGTATAATTGGGAACCGCAGTTCATTTTGGAAAGAGCACTTGTGTGTTTACAATGGGTCTGCACATGTGAGTACCTGTGTTGATTTGTGTCCCATTGTCCCTCCTTGGTTACCAGCAGTTACCAGCAGCTACTGAAATATTTTAGGGAGACAAGCATTCATACTTAGTGCATGATTTGGGGGAATTATTAAAACAGTAGGGCTAGAAACAAGGTTTCGTTTACTAAAAGGCCCTGCTTAGTCATTCCTGACCGAGTGTTACCTTCCGTGACAGTTGAAAATCGTCAGTAAAGGATGCTAGCCAGGGAGAGGCATTTTTCCATTTTCCCTCTTCCAGCCTCACAAGCAACATCACTGAAAAGTAGTTAGGAGTTTACACACCTCTTCTGAGGTTTAACACTAATCGTTTCATGAAAACATTGCCAATTACTCCAGGCTCGCAGTGTGGTTGCGATAATACGCAAGTACCAAAGAAAATATAGGCAGTAACAGTCACTGAAGAAGAACTTAAACACATCAACCCCAAAAAGCATAATAGGAGAACAACATTTTTGAGTATAAATAACATAGCAAGAAAAAAATCTTATCAAATAGGAAGAAAAGAAATAGGCAAGTTTTAGAACTGGTTTATTTGGATCAGTTGTATTTAGTATGTGAAAGAAAATGGGTAAGAGGAGATGGGAAACTGGTATAAGAGGATAACAGATATACAAGCAAACTCGAAGGTAGTCAGCAAGAATCAGAAAATGAAGTCAGGGAAAGCAGCAGGTTCACATGAGGTCACAGCAGATATGTAACACACAATGTGGCATTACAGGTAGACTCTAAGCAAGAGCTTCAGCAAAAAAATAGCGGAATGGAAAGCAAAACTGAAGGCACATAAGATGAAGCTGTGTACAGTTAAAACAGTTGTAATGGCAGCAAATCGGGGAATTAGAAGAAGCTGAGAATTGAGATAAAAAGAAACAGTGGAACAAGTTAACAGCTTCAAGAATCTGGGAGGGGTGGTTGAGGAGAAGGGAAATGTGAATGAGGAGGTCAAAGCTAGAATCAGATGGGTACAGAAACCTGGGAAGTAAAGGCAGAGCAGTTGAGGAAGCTGTAGATAATGAAAATGAAACCAGAGACAGGTGGTAGGATGCACACTATGGGACAGATGAAGAAATAAGGGCATCAGAGCAAAAGCCAAAGCATCTCCAATCGCAGAGAAGGGCAAAGAGAACAGATTACAGTGGTTCAGACATGAACAGAAAAGCAGAAGACAATCTGGTGAAGAAGATTTGGGACAGACCGGAAGCAAGCAAGAGGAAACAAGAGCAGCTCAGCAAAGAGATGGATGGGTTATGTGAGAGAAGACCTAGTACAATCAAGCAGGACTATCGAAGAAGGTAGGAGAGTGGCACTGAATGGTGAGAGATAGTGACAGTTGACACGACACCACAACCCCACTTAGAAAATGGGACAAAGGGGGCTGATGATGATGATATCTCACTCAGGTAGGACTGGCAGCATCCTATGCACATGTCAAGGGGGCATCAGAGAAGAAAAATTTAGCTAAATAGGAGGAAATGGTAAGCATATAAAATATAGTCAGAGGTTACTTGTTTTAATAATTGTTTCTTTTACAGATAACAAGCCAAAGAGGTTGAAATCTGGATGCTTAGCCATTTAAACATTTACCAAAGAGAATAATATCTTTCCGAGTCTGAATGGAACAGCATGGCAGGATGAGTTTCAGTTAAAAAGCAGCTGCAAGATGTTTTAGAGGGCCCATGTTGTCAGACTGCCAGATCTGGACATTACTGTATGGCATATATGAGAGAATGACAGCAGGCCAATGAACTGAGGACCCAGAGGGTTGGTAGGGAGAAAATTACATGTATAACTGAAAAAGGGGTGCGAGTATGAAATGGGTAGGGCAGAGCAGGATGTGGTTTAGGTACAGGAGCGGCCTTATGTCAACTAGTGCCCTAGGCAAAAGGGCTCCACGGCACCCCCCAGCACACCACCCAGTGCCCTATTCTGGTCTACCTACGCCAAATAAATACTGGAAAAGCGCCCCTGCTAGAGCGCCCCCACCACACCAGTCGGTGCTCTATCCTGGTTTACCTACAGCAAATAAATGCTGGAAAAGCACCCTTGCTATAGCAGCACCCTAGGCGGCCACCCAGTTGGCCTATGCCTAAGGCCGGCTATGGTTAGTCAGATAGGGTAGGTAGCCTGGATCCAGGACAACCTTTACAAGTCACATTGGCTATCGGATCCTTTCGACAAAAGAACAAAAGAAAAAGAAAAAAATCTGTTCTTCCTCACAAAAGCAAAAGGAGTATAGCTTTGGGAAAGATGATGTCATTCTGGCCTACAAGGGTTACTTCACTATGGGTTGGAAAGATATTTCCTGTCTTTTCCACCAAAGTGATTTTTCTTTTGTTCAGGTTTTGCCCTTCCTCACCAAGGATTAAGGAGAGAAGACTATATTGCTGCAATAAGGTGTTTGCCTTACAAACACAAGGTGCAGGGTTTGAGTCTCACAAGGGATAATTGGCTAGGCTTAAAATGGCTCGCAAGGACAGTTAGCTTAGTATGAATCTATGAACTTATTAATGCTGCTTTGACACAGAAGGGCAGACTTGAAGACATTTGTAGGGAGGTGGGCTTTGTAGAAGGTGGCAATGCACTCAGACAGCTTGGCACCCTTCAATCAGGCAGACTTTGTACACCTATAGTAGCATGGGGTCTGGACCTCTGTATGCATCATTTGGTGGCAGTTAGGTTATAATCCAAACCCTGGGACCCAAAGATTGGTTGAGTGGTTTCACAGATCTGTTCAGTAAATGGCACAGAGTTAGCTGGGGGAATGCACTTTTTTTTCATAAGACAGTTGCTTCACTTCTGATAAACAAGAAAGCACTATGATTTTAAATTTAATAATTGAGAGATATGTAAAAAAAAGGCAAATGGCTGTTGATAACTGGTAGAAATCTTGCTAAAACATTTCAATTACTAAATTCCTCATTCAAGAATATGGCCAACCTTTACCTCACAAAATGAAAATAAAAAGTCAACTGATGCGCCTTCAGTCTGTGAGACCCCCACTTCGTATGCATTCATCCTGGTAGCTACTAAGAAAACACTCTCATACGCTGCCCCTGTTGACTAGGACCTCATTTCAACACATTAAAAAAGCACAACAGTGGACCCACACTCATGACTCGATTCAAAGACAGCACCTAATCCCATTTACCTGATTTGCGTTATCGTAATGATGTAACACGTAATAACTATGAAAAATTAATAATGTCGTTACACAATCTTTTGTATACTGCTTTGTCTCAATACGTTTTAAACGATTTATTGTCATGTGAATATACCTAGCATCTGTTGTGCATACCAGTGGCTAAATTAACCAGTGCCTTTACTTTTTGTGCATTGGCTTGGCTCGGGTTGAAACTGAAAAGGGTCTTGGGAGGAGAAGCCGATACTAAAAACACACTGAGGTTTAAATCTCACGACAACCCAATTTCTGTATTTTAGAGACTCCAAAATCAGTATCACACTTGGCAAACAGAAAGCGCGCCATACCACTGTACACATAGCATCCAGCGCTCATAGAGATTCATTTCTTAAAGAAAATCGCAACATCGTATAACCTGATGGAAGTTGGAACCCATAAATATGCAGCTCCAAATATCATTACAACCTAGTGAATTTTCTATGAACTACGTAACCTCTCCCGGACGAAAGGGGGTATTACTATAAATCCAGACGATTAAGTTTGCAGTTTCTTCTTACCTTGGTTTTCATTCACATCAAAGTTATCATCACTAGCCTGTTCTGACGGCTCCATCTTTGTTTACATGGGTTACTAGGTAACTGATAGCATGCGTTTCTGCTGCCATTGCATTTGTAGAGAAGAATGCAAAGTATGTTGTGGGAAATGTAGTCCTAGTGACTTGTGAGTCATACCGTCCTCCATCGTACTACCCATGGTTAACGGCAACGGCTAGTATGGGTGCGACGGGGTGTCGTGAACACCCGCGCATTTAAGGTAAACTATGAATTTTGTACGTCTACATGCGTACATACACAAATAGTTATAGTTACAAACATTTATAGACTTAGACGCAAATAGTTGAGAAAATGCGGCCATGTATACTTCTGTAGCTCTCGACCTTCCATCTCTAAAATGAAGAACACTAGCCCTCATAATGTGGAACAGATGGGCAAAATGTGGAACACATACTAATGGCTTACTAACAACTTCAACTAGGAAGGTCATAGGATGGTTAAAAAAATGCTGGTTTTACTTATAAAGAAGATCTTTTAATGAATTAATATGATTAATTTCTATTTACAATGGATTTCACTTAAAAAATTCCTAACACTGAATGTGTGACAGTCTTTCAATGAGGAAATTCGAGGAACGTAAACTTTTTAAGACCCCAAATGAAGTACGTTATTCGTAATGAGGTACACTTGAGAGCTATGTTACTTCTAGAGAACACATCTCTGCAGATTTCTCAAGTTCACCTCAAGACTACATTTTCCGTACTGTAAGTATAAAACTCTAGTATCAGGCATTAATGTCTGACTGTAATTCTCGACTATCTTAGGGAAACTCAAACATATTATGAGGGACGATGCACAAATTTGAGGTAAAATCAAGGACTGATGAGAGAGTACAGTAACTGTCTTTCAGCAGACTGTTTTGGGAATGGATTAACTCTTAATCAGAAATACGCCTCCCCAGCACACACACTTTTATTTCTTTCTGCAACAAATTACAAACATGAGTCGGGGATATTCTTCATGGTGCATGAGTGTTATACATGTTAGGGTTGCCACCCTTACAAATGGCCAAAGTGGGACATGTTTGGTACAGACATCAGACTGTACAGGCCGACACATACCCACGGCCAGTACAAAGGACAGAACATAACTGTTTTGCCTACAGAAAAGTGTATTCCTGTAGCATTTTAGTTGCTTAGTCTGTTTCTCATAACAGTCAGGTATTTTAGATACAGAATTAACTGTTTAATGCAACTATCACATAAAATATAAGAAATATGTTTGTCCTAAAATCCCAGGACATTTGCCATGTTGACAATTACATGTCAGGACACAACTGCCCAAAGCGGGACTGTCCCTCGCAAAGTGGGACAGGTGGTAACCCTATACATGTGTAAACGTTCTCATTATTTAAAATAAATAATATTATTCAAAATAGTAGAGCATGGTCCTTAATTGTAAAAGGTTCGGCTGACTAGATACTAAAAATATACACCAACACCTATGGCAGAATGCTTAGAGATATATAAGGTGCTAGGGAGGATGTGCAACAGATAATTATACTAGCTGGTGCTGCCTGCATCCCTTCCCAGCTCCAGCTAATGGTCTCTGAAAGTTTTCATCTGTCTTGGCATGCTTTTCAAGTGTACCTCATTTTGCGTATTAAAAACTCCATGTTCTTTGCAGTCCCACATTGAAAGGGTCTGCCACACATTCTATGTTAAGATTTTTTTAACTAATATCCATAATAAATAATACTGAATTGAATCAGTCCATTAAAATAATTTGTGAGCTTCCTAGCTGAAGTTGTAAGTAAGCTGTTAATAAGTATTCCACATGTGAAGAGTATTAATGTTCAAAGGGTCATAGGTACTTACTAGGCTGTTGATGCATGAGGATCCTTAGAAACCTAGCCATAGCCTAACTTTTTTAAGCAACTAACAATGGACATACATAAAGTATAGTGAAGAGCAATATTTTTTTACCTAGCCATAGACTAACTTTTTTAAGCAACTAACAATGGACATACATAAAGTATAGTGAAGAGCAATATTTTTTTCTGGTAATACATGATTTATGATGAATTTTCTCTGAATTCAAATTGATGACTATTTCAGAGTATTAACAGTGACTGTTAAGATTACTGGGGTGTTTTTTATTCAAGACAAGAGAGTAGTTACTTTCACATAACATTCTGGTCAGGATAGTAGTAACCACAACCTTAACAGTGTCAATGTTCAGACAGTTTTAACAGTATAACAAAACTTTATCCAATTCTGCTGTTCCTCAGAAACGTAAGCTGACATAACCACACCTTTTTTTTCTCTCTCTCCCATCCCTCCCTCTTTCCTTCATTCTGTCAGCTAAACCTCAGCCTATGTTGTGTATTAACTACATAAAACGTTCATGCATTTTCACCCAGTATCTTATTCTCTTGGTAGCCCCAGCCTTCTTCATCATAGTGAACCGGACATTATTGCTAATTTATATTTTCTGTTAACCAAAACATTTATCTCACAAAGGTTACTTGTTTAGACAGACTAACAACTTACAAATTAGAGCTTCTTGTTTTCTCTCTCTGGATTTAACTAATCTCCCTACACATTTCTTGTTTTGAGATTTATTATGCCATTAAATGTCAGAGCAGTCTGTCTGAGTGACATCTCTACTAAATGAACATTCAATCTAATGTAACGTACCAAACTTTGATTTTTATAGCATGTCTTGACTCTGTTCTACAGTTTGTCTCTTTCTCTCAAGCAAACGCGCGCACACACACGCACGCACGCACATACAGTGTCTGACTCTGTAGTCTGAGCTACAGTTTTTTTTCACACTAGCATTTTCAAGATTTCTTTTTCTATTCAATTGGAAATAAATGATGTACCTCCCTTTCTAAGCACTTCACTTAATAACTCCTGACAAGGGGCTCATACCAGCTTAAAAGCTCAAGTAATTGATAGCCTATGTTGGGCAAAATAAACGATATTAAATCACACATGTTCCAGAGTCTTTGTATTTAAAGAAGGTTTTGTAATTGTCCTTTGCCTGGGTGGCAATTTGTGCCTCACATCTGGCTTTGGTTGATTTGATCACTGTCCATAGTTCGCTGTTAAGTTTAGCAACAGCTTTTTTTGCATTTTGAGAGTTCCATTTATTTTTATTTCCATTGAGTGTTTTTTTTTATATTTGGGTTCTGCCATAGGGGGTTATTTTGAATTTGCAATTGTATTAACTTGGGAGGGAGAAACATGCTTCTATGCAGCTATTTACATGTGCATAAAATTTGGCATTAAAGGTTCTGCATAAATAGTAGTGTCAGTGAGTTGGAAGAGGATGTGGAAGTTAGCCAGTTCATCACTCAGTTTCAGCGGATTGACATTGGCATAACCTCTGGTTACCAAGGTGCTGAAGAATGATTGACTGAAATATGGTCCGATTTGACCAGGGAGGGAATTGCAATTAGGGAGCACAGCTGTTTCATATTGGTGAGGACCAAATCCAGAATTTTATTGCCCCTAGTTAGGGTGCAAACTAACTGCTCCAGAGAGGTTGTATTGATGAAGTCTACAAATCTCAGGGCATATCTGTTAAAGGATATATATGCTTTCCAGTTGATGGAGGGTAGTTGATGTCCCCTAGGAGAGTAGTGTTTGGCATAATGCTTAGGGACTCCATACTAGTTAAGTAGGAGTTATGAGATGGGAGGGACATAGAGAGATTCTATAGTTAACTATCCTCTAAAAAGGGGTACATGTTTTGGGGATGGAGGGTTGAAAGCTTTACATCCTGGCTTAACGGTTCCATTCAGTATGATATTCTTTGGAGTTTCTACCTTTCTTTGAAGAAGTGTCGCTTTCAAACTATGAAATCTAAATGGTGATGCATACATCTCACCGTCCAGATGACAGAATTGGGGATACAGGATTTTAAAAATCAAAGACGATCAGGGATACCTAATTAAAATAACATGCATACTCAGTTCTACATTTTACTACTTCCAAGTTCAATTACACAAAAATAGGATCTGTCAGACAGCTTAAATTAATGTTTCATATTCTAAATTTCCCCAATGTTTTCCTGTTACAACCTTTCCTAATGCTGCTCTTTGCAAAACATTCAGTGTATTGGAACTGAATATTCTGAACTAACCACAGCCTTCCTTCAAACACATCCTTTTAGTTCTAATATAACTATTTTTTCTTACCTATATATTCATTGTAACTTCTCATTTTCTATAGGTAATCTGTTAGTACTTCATAACCAATTTCCAGCATGTGTTATGCTAAATTTCAAAGAATTTCAGCAATTAATTTGTCCATTCAATTCTCATACTTCGTGCAGCATGCTGATTCACAACATTTTTAAGTACCATCTCTAGTCTTCTGAAAGTATTCACAATTATTTTACACATTTCTTTACCACCTGCCAGTCCTCTCTTTATTCATTTATCTTCTTCATACTATCATCACAAATTCCACACCATACCCAGCCCTCCAAAGTCTGCACCAGTCATACAACATCCCCTTTAGATAGGCTTAGCTTTGAACCCCAAATCAGGGTGACCGTATCCTAATCAGTCTGGTTTGCAACTGTTAAAATAAAAAAGCAATTACTGACATAAATAACAACAGCAGAATACAAACATTCCACCTACTTCCTAAGTCACCCTTATTTCATGATATTTATCTAACCTCTGTCTATCTACATCTTGTTAATTGTGACTTTTCCCACTGCAAGCACTGCACCCTACCACCCAAAATATTCATGAACCTATCCTGCAGCAGCAATTCCAATTTAAAAAAGTAAAACATCTTGAAAAATAGTACAAGACCCATGCTTTGGATCTTTTTTAAAAAGTGATTTTCTAGATAAAAGAAAAAATCTGTGTCACTGCTTCCTGCCTTTTTTTCAGCATATATTTCACACTGTACGCTTTATCAGGAAAACTCGCTTAAGAGTGTTTATATTTTTCAAAAGATGAATTGGCTAGCACAGATTCTCATGAACTGCTGTAAGTGGACCTTAGTCTAGTTTCTCTTTATCCCCTCCATGAGTGTGATATTCCATCTGTATTCATAACTGTAATAACCTTACTTAGCCATTATGCTGACACAACTCAAAGCATCTGCATTTTCTGCTTTTCTTAATAGTATTTTTAGTCCAATTTCCATACTACCAACCTTGAGTGAAATTCTTCACAATGCATATGCCAGTAACTCACCTCCTGGCTATAAAAATACTACCTTCTAACCCACAAACAGGATGAATTCTAGACATGGGGTAGCCCACTGACTGCACTCTGGACCCTGACTAATAACTTTCTAATCAACATGGTTAGAGCTAACTTAACAGGGGTCCTCATCATTGACCTCACCTGAGCCTTTGATATGTTGGAGTGCACAGTCCTCCTTTCTAACCTGAGTGACACAGGAATCAGCACACAGATTACAGACTGGTTTAAAGATGTTCTCATGAACAGAATATTCATAGTTAAAACTGCTCGCTTTCCCTGCAAAGCCACTACACACTCTTGTCACTCTTATATCCCGCAAGGATCCATATTTGCCCTCTGCTGTTTTTCATTTTCACCAGTAATCATTCATTTGATCTACCATACCTACAACTGCTACTCTGTGCTGATGAACTAGGTCTCTGTCATTCCAGCCCAAACCACCAATTCATTCAACAATATTTGCCCTCTGCGGTTTTTCATTTTCACCAATAATCATTCATTTGATCTACCATACCTACAACTGCTACTCTGTGCTGATGAACTAGGTCTCTGTCATTCCAAACCACCAATTCATTCAACAACTTCAACAGGACTTACTAGCACTTAGCTTGTGGCTTTCCTCAAAAAAAAAAAAAAACTTTTTCTATACTAAAACAAAACTAAAACACTGACTTTTGGTACCCACAAAACCATCACAATCAAAAACCAATATAATTATATCACAGAAACCACTACCACTTACAGTTACCTTGGAATATGTCTGGCTCAAACTCTAAGCTTCCAAACCCACGTTGAAGACTCTACCATAAAATAAATTATCTGTTTTTCTAAGCTCAGAAACTGGCTTACGCCCTCTCACAACCAGCACAAGAAGCCATTTTTAGGGCTATATTATTTGCTGTGCTAGAATATGGTTTACCTCGAGATTTGCCATTGCATCATGTTAGATATATATATTTAGACATTTATAACAGTGCATATGCACTTTTGTTTATTAGAATATATGTGAAGTAAATGATATAACAGTAGTGCATGTACACTTCTGTTTGCTAGTTAGATGCATGTACACTTCTGTTTGCTAGAATATATGTAGGAAAATATAGTCACTTAGATGCATGTACATTTCTGTTTGCTACCATGTATGCATTAAGGGGTTAAACTGCTCTTAGCTGAGAAGCAGAAAGGCATCCAACTGTGCATGTAACAGAAAACATTTTTGTGTTTGGTACAACTTCAAGGAAATGCTGATAAGGATAACTCCTTAATTCCTGAGACAGAGGCGGAAGAAATGAACAACTCCCTACCAGGTTGTAAACAGGAACTCCCTACACTGTCACTTAAATTCACCATAAAACAGAATACAAAGTAGATTAACAACAGACTTCATTACATCAACATCAAATGACTGCTTATAAGGACAGTAAAATAGAATGGTGTTAGATCTGATTAATTGTTAGATATGTATACTGGAGATCATCTGTGCCATTTGAAAAGCTTAATCTGAGACATTAAAAGCTGTAAACTGTGCAGTACTGTATGTGTCATCTGTTGCATAGACATGTTATTAGTAACTGCACAAAGTTAATAGTGCTAAAAAGGTTAATAGTCTGCAAAGTTCAGTGCAGTAATCAGACTTTGATTTTACAAGGCATCAAAAGCAGCAACACAGACATCTGCATTTAATTTTTCAGTGGTGAGCCTTGCCTGTATTCGAACACAGGGGACTAATGTCTTGTATAAGGTCACTTCAGTAAAAGTGCAGTAACTAACATTTATGTAAGTGATTGAGTCCTGAATAGGAACACTTCAGTTTCCACAGTTTGCAGCAGTACAATTCCCCAGACATCTGGATCTGGAGTGAGACTGCCATGCAGGAAGGAAGCAGTGCCATAAATTCTCAAGGTCAGTGAATTCTTAGGTTTCGAATCTGCAACTGCCAGCTTAGTTTCACCAGCTTTTCAAGATTGCATTACATGCTAAAAAGGTTAATAGTCTGCAGAGTTCAGTGCAGTAATCTGACTTTGTTTCAGCAAGGCACCAAAACCAAGACCGCAAGCAGCAAAAGCATCAGCACATCAATTTTTCACATCATGCAAAATCACAGAAATACTTCAAACCATTTCTACTAAAATGTATTGACTACCTATTCCCCACATCATGAATTTATTGTATTTATTTATTTTATTTTATTTTATATTTGTTTACCAGGAAAGTCCGACTGGATTTTAGCCCATTTCCAGCAGAGACCTGGGGATAAAAGCTCCAAGGCAATTCTTAGCAAGTAACTTACATGTGAATGGCACAGCCTTTCTCTTAAAAAGACCAAGTGGCTCACTGTGAATCAAGTAGTTGACCTTTCTTTGGTCTCACTAATTTTTAAACTCCTCCATCAGGACACTCAAAAGTCCAAGATCTTCTTTACTTTAGTGGGTAGTTGGGCTAATTGTTCCAGGGCATTTGTATTGACAAAGTCCTGGAATCTTTGTACTTGTGCACTAGTTATGGTGTACATTCCCACTATATAGTTGGATAGATTAGATCACTTAGGAACATGGTATTATGTTTAATACTGAGTGACCTCAGTTCCTGTAGATAGGCTTTGTAGCTTTCTTGAGTCATGGGGTCGGGCCTATAGCTAGCTAATAAATGGTATGTGACTGATAGTTATTTGGACATGATGACACTCTAGTGCATCATGCTGTTTTATCAGTCTTGATGAGAGCCTCTTCTGAATGAAGATTTTGACACCTCCACCTTTTTTTCCCTCCTGCACAGTAGCTGGTCTAAATGTGTAGCAGGGCATTATAGTCCTGCACATTCAGAGTGCTGTCCACTATTTTAAACTATGTTTCAGTCACTGTACAGACATATACATCCTCCAAGGTGAGACGGGCTTGTAGGTAGTAGAATTTCTTGTTTAGGCTACAAGCGCTGATCTGTAACAGCTTCACATTTTCCTTTGCTTGTTTCATTATGTTGGTAGATTTATTATCTTGCTATTGCCTAAAAATGGTACTGTAGGTGTGGACAATAATCAAAGCCCTAAAGGAGACAGATGCAGACCATCTCTGATAAAGCAGCATTGTCTGTTGATCATATCCTCCCAGGCTAACAAGTACTGAACCCCCTTCAAATGACACCAAAAATTAGCCAATTATTGAAGTCAATTATTTTTTTCTCATATTGTGACATCATCCTTGGAGAAGGTGGAATGCTGCTCAAAGCTAGGCATATACCTGTCTGGCATGCATAGTTTGAGATCTCTATGATGTCTCTCTTCACATAGTCCAAGGAGGTGCATCTCCAGTCACTGACCCCCACATGTACTATGACAGAATCATAACAGTACCTGTTATTCAAGGACTTGCCTGTGTGTGTGATCTGACATTTCCTGGTTCCAGACAAGCCAGTAACTGTCACTCTTTCCTTGCTCAGCCTGGTAAGAGGTTCATCTGCATGTCTTACAATGGTGTCGCCTATAACTAGAATGTTTGGTTGGGTAGATGCATGACTTATGAACTCAGCATCCGTGACTCTGGGAATCCTTGTACTCTGTGAGGTGGCAGATTTACATTGCTGAGTGTGCTTTATGCCTGTGTTGTGTTTTAGATGTCCTTTGAAGTTTAGGCATATTAATCTTTTGAACTTCAGCATATGATGGATTATGTGTATTGTGGTGGCTTTGATGAGGTGTGATGTGTGGTGTACTGTTGACAATTTATGTCTGTGTTTACTGTGGGTAAGATTTTTGCCTTCAAGGATGTCATACATGTACATCTCTTACATATTGTCTGATGCTGTTTGAATAGTTGACAATCCTCAGACAACGCGAGACAATTCTTATACTATCTCAAGATATCTATCTCAGTCAGGCTGGCTACAGAAGTTATGTGAAGGTTCTGGTCTATGCTTTTGCCAGAAATGACTTGGGGGGAGGGGGTGCAAGGGTAACTATAACTGCTTAGAGTTTAATTTGTTTAAGATACTATTTGGGTGGACTTACAACTAAGCCATGGGGAATGCCTAGTTGTTTGAACAGGGATGTATACTGCAGCTAATGGTGTGTTTATCTGTGCTTGGCACAGGTTATTTAAGCCTCAGACCTGGATTTCTAAGGTTGTATTGATTTTGCAGGTCTCTTATAGGGGAAAAAAGCTTTTGCACAGACAACCCATTATAGAGCGAATCCAATGGCAGCAATGTACATCACAGCCTATTTTTTTCTTCCCTTTTTGATGAAAAGCTTGTTTCTTTCAGTTCAGGGCTTTCCACACTTCTCAGCATCATGAATAAAAAATCCTTGGTGGGAGTAGCTCTGTGCTGGGATCCAAGCAAATAAAGTCAATAAAAGCTCAGTTATATCAGAACCTGCAGAAGGTCACAATTCTCACAATCATGTGACTCTGAGCTACACGTTATTGACCCCAGGTAGGTTAGAGTTTTGGAAAGTTTAGCTTTCCCAGTAAGGGCAGGGAAGAACTGTAAGTGTACAGAGCAGCAAGGCGAGCAGTACTGAATGTATCAATGAGGGCTGGGGCAGAAACAAGAAAAAGGGAAATACAGTAGTAGTAGTAGTAGTAATAGTGTGACATGCAGAAAGCCACTGGAATGCAGCTTTAAGCAAGCAAATGACAAGCAAAATACTTTAGCAGAAAAACTGGAATGTAAACAACTGTATAAGCACAGAAGCACACATCTTGCAGCAAAAATTACAGTACTGCCACTATTGCAATCCAAAGTGTAGTCTAAGGCATTGGACTACAAGTTCAAGAAAACTACACATTTTATAAGGAACACACCAAAACTACCTATCAAATTATTTCCTCAACAATTCTGGATAAAGCAAAAGAATAATGTGTAGGCACTTGTTTAAAAATGATTTAATTTTATATTCTGAATCAGGTAATCCCCCAAATTATTTCATTTTATCTATTTCTGAATCAGGAAACCCAAAGGGCAAAGTGTTACTTTTCAGTGGTGCACTGTCTGTTTACGTGACTTGCTCAAAGTCGCACAGTAGGCAAATGGAGGTGGAAGGATTCAAGCCTTATACTTCTGACAGGGTTCCATAATTGGCTACAAGGTAATAATTTATTTTATTGAGTGGAGTCTGCATGTCCTCCACACGGTTGGGTGGGCATTCGAAAAACATGCGTAAATGGGCGTGCCTTAGTTGAAGATTGAACGTCGAGCTGGCACCTCGGCATTCGTGAAAATCTACTGCCAATCATTAGCGGACCGGAGTTCCGCTGTGGCGACCCCTAACCGGGAAAAGCCGAAAGACAACAACAGGTTTGTAGCAAATGGAATCTGGTGAGAAACAGTGGAGTTATGAATAAATTCAGATTTTCCCACACAGTTACCAGTAGATCGGAATGCAACAGAGGGGGTGCTGTCATAACACTGGAACCAGGTTTCTAGTAATTACACAAATGTCAATATCTCCAAAGGTAAGGAAGACCTCAGGTTGATACATTTTGTTGCTTATGCGTTTGGCATTCATCAGTGTTGCATTAATATTATACAGACTGGATTTTGTTAGGTCTGGGTTGATGAAGGAACTTGAAGGGCCATAGCAGCATCTCTAATCCCAGCACCAGAGAGAGAGAGAGAGAGAGAACTGTCACCCTATCTTTTGCGAGTGCTTGTGTGTTTTACAATGGAACCAACAATGGCCAATATATTTCTGGGGTGTGCCGCAGGCTTATGGAACTTAAGGCTACATGTTTACAGTAGTGGTGACCTCAAGTAGCACTGGGCTAAGATGGTTTGTGGTATTAGTATTTTGCCAATATGGCTGAGGTAAGCCAGTAACACATCTAACAGGCCTAGGACTGTTAGGTGAGAATTTTGTACTACCTCAGCATATGTGAAGTTGTGATATTGTAGTATTGTTGTAGTTCTGTTTACTGATGGTGAATGGGAAGAAGACACTAGCCCCCAATTTAGATAAATGTATGCATCTCTGAGTGTGCATCTCTGACAAGTGGAATAACTGGGATAGATTCCAAAAGATTTCCTTTCACTGTAAGTGGCTTACTGTGACCATCTATAAACAGGCTTACACTGGAGTTAGTCACTTACATCAAGAGCATGTCTTTTAGAATTTGGCCCATTATATGTTAGAAAATGTGGATTGCCAATAAACATGAAGCAGTTACTAGACTGTCTCAGAAAATCAAGTGCTACTAGCCTGGCTAAGGATGAGGTTAAAGCAGGCCGCCACTTCATGGTGAAAGTGTTTTGGGGTAACAACTTACAAAATGTACAGCTAGTATATGTGTATACTCAGTGCAAAACAGTGATGTCAAGAGCATACAGTGTATAGTTATTTTAAATCACAGTAGTAAGGATGACCGATATCATGTGAGATTTTGTGAGAAGGTAATTAGATGCATACCTCTCAACCTTTTAATGCATGAAATCTGGACAAAGCCTAACATAATGGGGGCACAAAGGCCAAAAAATAGGGGCCAGTTTTAAATATTGTTCTTACAAGCTTAGAAAGTAGATAGAATGAAAAGATTGGTGTTAGCATGCATTTTCTGAAGGATGGAAAATCTGAAACTCAAATGTATGTCATTATTTAGTAACTTCAATCCTCTGTGATTTGCCAGAAAATCACACACTTTATGAATATGAGGCAAAAATCTGAACATTCTGTAAAAATCTGGACAGTTGACAGGTATGTCTCTGGGTAGTCAGTATTTTGAGTCTATGGATTACAGCAGAGTAAATGTATTTCATTAGTTTAAGAACAATGCCTTTACATAATGATATTTTTCTCTTTACTAACGAGAGCTGAGGAAAGAGGAGTGAAAGGGAATTTTGTGGTCAGATTAACATGGGGAGCTGACAACTTCATAGACAATGGGTTTAAAAGCATAAGAGGAATAGGGTTAAAGGGAAGAAAAATACCCATGCAGCAGTCTTTTCTACAGCAGTGGCTGTCCAAGTCAACTTTATCAAAAAGACCTTGACGTGTTTTCTTTTCCTCTCAAATAAAATACTAGCTTATAGCACCTCCCAGTTCAGAAGTAAATAACTTCATCTAGTTCCTGACTTACTATGAGACACAAGGTTTATTTTGTCTCAAAACCAGAACTTTTAATACTCAAGCAATGGGTACTTTAAATAACACAATGCAATAAAAATACATACCGCTGTCAAATAAAAACATCATGAAAAATACAAACCAAGAAATTTAGCTTCCCCACTCAGTACTCAGTTCTGTACTAGAGACTGCTCAAGTCAGGCTTCTTTGTGAAAACTTCAAATGTTTTCTTTCTCTCAAAAATAAAAACACTAGTCTATACCTACACACAAAGTTCACAGATAATGAACATTTTCTTGTTCACATGAGTTCCCAAGAGGTGCAAGCTTTTTTTTTTCTTTTCTAACCAGAACTTTTAATATTCAATGGAAAGCATCTTTCAATAACACTCTTCAATAAAATAAACACTGCAGTCAAACAACAGATATTATGGGGAATACAAATCAAGAAATCTGTTTTCTACAAACAAAAGTCCATTCTGTTGCAAAGGCTCATGAAGTCAAGTTTCTCATGAAAACCTTGAAATGTTTTCTTTTCCACTTAAGTAAGAAATACTAGTCTCTAGCTCCCAACACAGTTCACAGACAGTTAACCTCCATTAGTTCTTATAACTCACCAAAAGACACAAGCTTTGTTATCTTTCAATATTCAGGAGGGAGGAACAGTCAATCAAATAATAAAACAATATGGGAATAAAAAACAGAAATGAAATTTGCATTATTTCCAGAGTATTCTATTCTATGCAGAGGTTGTTCAAGTCAGCTTTCTCAGGAAAACCGTGAAATTGTTTGCCCCCTTTGCAAGCCTTCCAGCAGACCATGAGCTGTACCATTTAAACTTGCATGTCCCAAGTACTATCACTCAGGGCTGGGACTGGACCAATAGTGGGTTTGGAAGGGAAAGTAGAGAAAAGCAACCAGATGCATAACATATGCTGTCCTGCACATCAAGGAATTTTTTTTTGAAAGCCCTAACTGGGCAGAACTACTGACATTGTATATGTCACCACACGTTTTGGTCTCACTTCAATGCCAACATGCTAAATCCATCTGCCATGCATTTATGGCACTGTGCCCATCACTGGATTGTGCCATATCACAGGTAGAAATCCCTCCCTCTCTCCCAGCATGAGTGAGTTGGCTAGGCTGATCCTTTCAACTTACTTACCCAGCTCCCCCCAGCACCCAAGTCGCTAGTTAAACTTTAATAGACTGGGTTGCAGTCAAGGCTTCATCCCTGTATGTCTTTGAAGTTGGGGGTGATCTATTTTCCCCTTAAATAAGAAAAATAATAGTCCCTTGTTCCTTCCAGCATTTTCAGTTAGTTAATATCATCTAATTCCTGTGACTCACCAAGCGACAATCTCAAATAGCAAAATGACAACTCCAACATCAGATAATTTCCTATTTCTTTAGCAAGCATGGATATTTCACTATTAAGGAAATCACATAATGAGTATGTTTCCTACTTGGATAGCACTACTAGTTTCCTCAAATTTAAAATGGCATGCTGTGATAGTGAAATAGTATTTCTGGATGTGCATTTGGAGGAAAAAAAAAGAGATAGGGTAGAAACTAGTGTTTACAAGAAGGCTGCACATGCCTGTTGTTATATTCATAAGCAGAGTTTACATGCACTTCATTTGTTTACAGGCATAATGAAAGCCCAGTTCAGTAGGGTCAGTAGATTAAATACTGATGACTCAAAATTTATGGAGCAGCTAAATGAAATGACCACTGAGTTTGTAAGCAGTGGCTGTAAGTAGATAGATGTTCATAATGTAACTAACAAGCAATATGTCTTTCATTGCTCAGCTAACTGTAACAGTACTAATGTCGCCTACATTGCTACTTGCATAAAGTGTTAATCATTTTATGTGGGTAAGACCACCAGAAAGTTAAAAGAACGAATTATTGAGCATAAGTCAGACATTTGTAGGAAAAATGATAAGAATGCTCTGAGTAAACATGTTGTGTGTAATGGTTTAGAAAATTGTTTTATATTTAGGGTAACAGGTGTACTGATTAAAGGGACCAGAGGGGGGTGATATAAATAATCTTCTTGAGAATAAAGAATATGAATGGATTATTAGACTGTGGGCAGATTTTGAACATGGTCTCAATAATTCTGTAAGTATTAAACCTGTTCTAGTTAGAATACAACAACACAATCTTTAGAATTGTATTTGTATTGACTTTATTGTTTTAAAGATTTAATTAGTAGTGTCATGTGATATGCTGGCTGTGGTCATATGATGCTTAACTGCTTTTATTTAAAGTGATAAATGTTTTGTGTAAGAGTATTAGCATTGAGAAAGGGTGGTTTACCCAAAAGCTTTGCCTTGCAATAAAGTTGTGATTGACGTTGGAGTTGCTGTTTGAGATTGCCTTGTGTTTTTCCAGTTACCATGGTACCAGCTTTTTCCAGTACTCACCAAGAGACACAAGCTGTATTTTCTATACTAATCAGAAATTTTAATATTCGTGTGAAAATACATGAAGTGATATTGTGCAATAAAAACACACACTGCAGACAAAAAAATAGAATAAAAAACACGACTCGCTTATAACAGAAATTGTCTTTTCTATAGCAAAGTTGCTCAAGTCAGCTTTCTCAGGAAATTATTGAGATGCTTCATTTCCCTAGGAGTATAAGTACTACTTTCTAGATCCTCCCACCCACACTTCTGAGGTAATTAGCTTCTTCTATTTCCAATGACTTACCAAGAAGGGACAAGATTTGTTTCCTCTGCTAGCCAGAACTCTTTAGCAAAAATGCATTTAAGTGACCCACTGCTATAAAGATACACACTGCAATTAAACAAGGAAGTAATATGAGGAATACAAACCCAAGAAGTTTGATTTTTTCAGAGGAGTCCATTTTGTGACACAGATTGTTCGGGGCAGCTTTCTCATTTCTCAAGAAAACCTTGAAATGTTTTCCCTTTAAGTAAAAATACTAGTTTCTGTCTCCACTCACTCTCGCAGGTAATTAACCTTTTCTAGTTTCTATGCTCAACAGGAGTCAGGAGCTTTGTTTTTTTCTCATAAAACATTTGATATTTGGGGAAAAACACTTTTTTAAATGAAATAGTGTAATAACAATACACAAGCCGCAGTGGTGCAGCGGTTAGCATTGCCACCTCACAAGAAGAGGTTTTCTGTTTCGATCCTCGGCTGGGGTGCCTTCTGTGTGGAGTCTGCATGTCCTCACTGTGGTCACATGGGTTTCCTCTGGGTGCTACGGTTTCCTCCCACATTCCAAAGACCTGCTGTCGGTGGATTGGACACTCTAAATTGGCCTTAGGCGTGAGTGCACACGTGTGTCTTCTGTGGAAGGTTGGGCGCCAGGCTGGCAACTCGACACCGTAAAACTCCACTGCCAATCATGAGCAGACAAGTGATCAAAGCCAAAAGAAGAAGAAGTGTAATAATACACACTGCAATCAAGCAAGAAAATAATAGGAGGGATACAAACTGAAAATTTTGCTCCTTCTAATTGCAGCTGTAGTCTGTTCTGTGGCAGGAGATTCAAAGAGTCAAAGAAACTTTATTGTCATTTAGGACCACATAAGTGCAGCCCAAATGAAATTACAAATGTCAGCTCACGAGAGACATGCAGTACAAATTACACTGATACATTGGTATCAGAGAATGACATAAGACAGAAAAATAACAACATGTATGACATGCAAGAGGTAGTCCACATTGCAAAAACACACTCAATGTCCATTATCCAGTGATAAATAATAAATATATACCCACCACCAAACTCCTTCACTGTTAAAATAGAGAATAAATAGAAACTAGTGAGTAGCAGCTGTTTAGTTACCATATTGCATAATAGTAACACTGGCGGTAAATGCTCAGAGTAGCAGGATTAAATAGAAAAAGATTGCTTCAATGTATCAGGTATTATGGTTGGTGTCCAAGTTAATAAGTCTCACAGCTGTAGAATACAAACTGTTCCTGAATTTGGTAGTCCTACAGTGGAAGCTGCAACACCTCCTTCCAGAAGCAAGTTGTAAGAACCAGTTGTGGGCCAGATGGGTCAAATCAGCTAGTATTTTGTATGTTTTCTTTCTTGCTCTTGTAAAGAAAAGCTATTGTCAAGTCCACTCTCAGAAAAAAAACTTAAGAACTGGGAAACACTTATTCGAAAATAACAGGCAAGCCTGTTTCTCTGGATACAGAGCTGTTTGAGATGCCTTGTCTGCTGTGGAGCAGTGACAGAGAGTTAGCAGCTTGTAAGTTCATATTCAGCATAACTGTGCTGATCTCTGAGCGACTGGTAGCAGTCTGACTTGGGGAGAGCTTATTACTGAAACTGCTGGGGAGCCTGCAGCATAATCTTTCTTATTTTGATTACTGTTTTCTAATGTTTTCTGATAGTACATGAGTTAGTCATGACTGGCAGTGCATATGCAAGAGTGGATGTACACACAGTTCCCAAACAATGCTCTTGCTTTCTTACTTCAGACACTGGAAATTCTATAATAAGCTCCTAATAGGAATGCTGTTTGGGCTGGATTATCTGTCTCTATGTATGTGGGAAGAAAGATAGTGAGAGATAATGCTGTAGTTCTAGATTCTTGAACTTAAATATAGTTATCCAGAATGCACATAGAGCTGTTGTTGTGTCTTTCGGCTTTTCCCGGTTAGGGGTCACCACAGCGGAACTCCGGTCCGCTAATGATTGGCAGTAGATGTTTACGTGCCGAGTTGCCGGCCCTGACGCACAACCTTCAACGAAGGTATGCCCATACACGCATGTCTTCACGCACGCTCTAGCTGAGAATCGAACAGGACAACGTCTTACTGTGAGGCGACAATGCTACCGCAGCACCACCGCAGAGCAAAAGCTTCAAAATCATTTGGATTTCACATGTTATTCAGCATGAATTTGTGACATTTATATATGAAAATGTATCTTATAAAAACTTAAGGTAAACTTTGATATAAAGGATTGGAGGTACCCATATTACCAGTTGTATCCAGGTGAGTTAAGCTGAATTTGTTGAATTTGGCTGCCATCACCATATTTCAGTACATAAGGAACTCTGTTTTTCTGAGAATATGGCAGTTCAGAGATAAAATAATTAATGTGGAGTGTGTGTTTGAAGGGGAGAAGACCCCCACAGAAAAAGATCAAGTGAAAAGCAATTGCCAAGCAATAGTCAGTACTGTATCTAAATTTAATGATACTGTAATCAGGAGTGCTATATGGAGAGGCTTAAGGAAGCAAAATGTGGCACAAGCTGTAGTCACAAAAGCACGGGAAAATTTGGATGGAACCTTACTAATGGTGACAGGTCTGCCTTTGAAGTAAGGAATTGGGATGGAAAATCAGCCATGCCTGGGAGGGTTGGGAGAACAATAGATGACCATTTGCTAGACAGTTATGTTCCCCATGTCACTCTGCTTGTGTATTCAAATATGAAAATGAGGATGGGTGTTCGTTAAAGTCATTAATTAAACACAAACACATCAGGATGGAGAACAGAAACATTAAATAAACCAACTAACTGACTGACTACTATACCTAAGCCTGCTTACACCTCGGCTGTTCACTACAAAATGGCAATCTTGCTTGCACATGCTCACTAGCTGGAAGAGCTCTTAAAGGAAAATACACACTCTAATCTACGTCCTCCCTCTTTCACTGGTTGGTTATGCAAATAAACAATGACAATCATATGAGCATGTAGATTATACTAATATATACAAATAACAACAATCATGTCCAGATTGCTGTGTATTTAGGACTAGGTGTCAAAATACAACCTGACCTCGTAATGTAATAACTAGAACTGGATTTAGCAACAGAGGCAGTCACCAGGGATTTTCAGGGATACTTTCAGGAACAGGAACAGACTATGAAATGTCCTCTGGAACAGGAACATTAAAAAAAAATCATGCTGAGAATTAGAGTCTTTATTAGAGGCAAGATGCTGCAACACTGGCTGGGACACCAGTAGTAGATTATTTTGATTCCACCTAAATTCTATACCTTGCAACTCGATGTACAATCTCAGTTCCTCACACAAATGTTTCGCAAGTCCTATTTGGTCAAATCCTTTCACTGTCTGCATCCTCACTATCTCTCCTTCTTTTAATGAATTCAGATGTTTCTACCTTCTTGAAGAATAACTGCACCAAGATCAAACTTCAAAGCATCACAAGAAAGAGTTACTGGTTTGTGAACATCATAATATCTAAAAGTGGATGGACTGGCAATTCTCTATTTCAGGATATCAAATGCTGTTTGGTGTTGTTCTGAACAAGACCAAGTTGTATCTTTTCGTGTCAGCTCTCTGAGCAGTGCTGAAAGTTCACTCAAATCTGGAATGAACTTTCTCAAATAGTTGGCCATGCCAAAAAAACATTGAAAGGAAGTGACATTGTCTGGAGCTGGCATCTCAAGAATTGCAGTTTGCTTGGAAGAATCTGGTCATAAGTCTGAACTAGTTAACAAATGACCAACATAAGTAACTTTTTGTAGCCTGAATCTGCATTTCTGAGGATTCAGCTTAAGATTCATCTCACAAGCAAGTTCCAGAACTTTCCTAAGATTTCTATCATGTTCAACTTCACCATTGCCTCCTACAAGAATATCATCTACAATAATAGCACATGGATAGCCAGAAAAAAATATGTTCCATTGCACGTTGAAAGACTTCACTGGCAGAATTTATCCCAAATGTCATTCTCAAAAATCTGTACCTTCCAAATGGTGTGCTGAAAGTGGTTAGCAATAAAGATTTGCAGTGAAGCAAAATTTGCCAAAATGAACTTTTCGCATCTAAGACAGAAAAAAACAGTGGCATTAGGCATAACAGCAGCAACTTTTGACTGTATGCAATGGATGAGGAGGTCATTTTAGTGCTTTGTTCAAGTTTCTCGGATCATTACATATTCTAATATCATGTGGGCTTTTCTTATAAGCTACCAACATGGAGGATTCCCATTCAGTTGGTTCATCTACTGGGCAAATTACTCCTAAGCATACCATTTTGTCTAGCTCCTCTTTAACTCTGTTCTGCATGGCTACTGGAACTTTCCATGTTGATCTGGTGACTGGGCTTACTTCATGGTCTAACTTCATAGAATACACATCTGGGAGTTTGCATAACTTGTCTTCCAAAAGATCAGCATAGTCAGAAAAAATAGTTTGTGCAAAATTTTCATTGTTATATGTGCTTACATGATGGACTTCTGCATTAAATGAAAGCAGTCTCATTTTCAAAATGTTTTTAAGGCCTAACAATGACTGTACGTGCCTTGTGACTATGTAAAATTGCATGTCATAGTTGTTCCCAGCAGAATAACATGAAAGCACTGCTGAGCCTTTGGTTTGAATTTCTTCGCCACCATAAGTAACAAGCTTTGCACACTTTGCCAGATCAAGCTTCTCACCAGCTTTTACTTTGGCAATAATTTCTGTTGACATAGCATTGCACTTTGAGCCTGTATCAATCTTGAGCTCTACAGGTCTCCCATTAATCAGAACAGTACAAAATACTTCATTCTTTGCCAACAAGTCTACGGCATTGACTGTTTCACCAAGCACAGACACACCATTAACATAAAAAGTAGGGTCGCAGCTTTCTAGTTGATCAACTTGCCTCTTTGAATGCTCTTTTTAAATAAAAGAATGTGCCCCTTTTGATTTACAAAACCTTTTGAAATGATTTCGTGTTTGACAAGTGTGGCACAGCTAACCCAAACCCAAGCACTTTTCTCATTTGGGCTCATGATTTCCCCCACAATTACAACAATTAACAATAAAGTTTGGTACTGCAGCTAACTTTGTTGGTTTATAGTTGGTGTTAGAACTGGACACAGCCATGAACCCTTTCGGTTTATACTTTCATTTCATTTTAGTTTTATGCGCACTATCAACATCAGCACTGGAAGGCAATGCAAGCATGCTTTTCTCATTTGTAACTATATCCGTGTGCTTTTGTGTGAGCTCATATATCTGACAAATCTCTATGGCCTTATTCAAAGTTAAATCACTGTCTTGAAGCAAAATCTTTCTCACTGCATCATCTTTAATACCACACACAAGCCTGTCTTTTATCAACTCATCTTTTAAATCACCAATTCTGCACGTTTTTGCCTTGTTTTTCAAGTCAGTTATATATGCTGCAAAAGTTTCACCAAGCTTTTGATCTCTTATGTAAAATATGTGCCTTTCCATTGTAATATTCATTTGGGGTTTACACATTTTTCTAAATTTACATTTTAAGCACATGGCCTTCCCGGATTTCAGCCGGTACCACTATATGGCTGTTTTCTTCCTCCCCTGCATACACAACTGGGGCATACATAAATAAATGCTCCCTTTCAATGGCTTCTGAACCAGCTAAATTAAGCAGAATAAATGCTTTTGTATGTGCCTCTTTTTCAGAAAAAGTAGCCTGTATTAAAATATCATACTCTTGCTCAAATAATCTCCAATTTTCAGCAACATTATTATCAAATGCAAGTGGAGCTGGTCTGTGAAATCCATATGCCATGCCAACAAAATGCCCTTGTAATTATATTCAAACACATACCAGGTACATGAAAAATATTCACCTGCAACATAAACTCTTTGAAATAACCGTTTTCTGTGAAATAACTGTACTGCATGCTCCACAAACCTAAGAACACTTTGTACACCTCGGATATCTCAGACCACTTTAGTTAATACAAGAAAGAAGCACATAGCAAAAAAAATGGTCATTTTCTCTTTTTTATACATTTTTTGCGATTCAGAAGTTATTTCAAGAACTTTTGTAAGCATTTCAAATATTTTTATCAATATATCATAATTTTGAACAAAAGCAAGCAATGCCTTTCAGCTTCTATTAGGGCTCACCACAACAGATCACTGGTCCACAGACTGATTGGCAGGGAAGTTTTTATGGTGTTGAGTTGCCAGCCCAGCACCCAACCTTCACAGAAGGCAAACACACACACACACACACACACACACACACACACACACACACACACACACACACACACTCGAGCACGGGGAGGACATGCAGAATCTGCACAGAAGGCACTCCAGCTGAGAATCAAATTGGAGAACCTCTTGTTGTGAGGCAACAACGCTAACCTCTGCACCACTGTGGCCATCTAATATATCATAATTTTGAACATTTTGTTTAATTAAAAAGTCATTTTGAATGGTTTAAATGTTTTATTTCTTTATTTGTTGAGTAAAAAAATAATTTAAATGTGTTTTAAGACACAGATTTGTCTTTCTGACCTGTTTGCGAGTTGTTAGAGCAGGGATGATCCACTGCTGTATATTCCTCCAACTGTAACTGCTTGCCTCATGGTCTTGAAGAAGAAGTTCTACTTTGCATCCCATTTCTGACACCATGTCACTCATCTTGTGTATTCAAATAAGACGATGAGGCTGGGTGTTCATTTAAGTTGTTTATTAAACACAATAAGACATCGGGATGGAGAACAGAAATATTACACTTGAACTAACTAACTGACTGACTACTACATGCATGCATGCTTACACCTTGCTGCTCACTAAAAAAAAAACACTCTTGCTTGCACTTGCTCAGTACTTATATGCACATGCTCACTGACTGGAATAGCTCTTAATGGAACATACTCACTCTGATCTACACCTCTCGTGAGCTTTGCTTAACTGAGACACAAGAAAACATTGTGCCAGTTCTACCTGTACAGTATGCACTTTATGTAGCTTTCTAGATTTATGTGTTCTCAAAAACAGCTATAATGGTCATGGACTAGGACTGAAGAATCTCCAGTGTGCCGGGCCGAGTGAGGAAGTAGCAGTCTGTGCAGTACTGGACAACTAGATGCCCTACATTGTAAAGTCAGAATTCAGCTGATTATAATGTAGCCAGGAATCTGCCAGTATAGTGTCATATCAGACAATACACAAAATATGCTGTGCAGCTGTAAACTATTAGTACTTTGTCTTCTCTGTCCAAACAGATTCTAATAGTATTTATGTTGCAGACTATGCTGCAATTGGATTTATTTATGCAGTACTTACCATAAATTTGAATTTGTAAGACACACTGACAGCAAGATGGGTCCCTCTTTTTGCTGTTCTAATAAATTGTTCTGAAGCTTGCAGTGTCTTACTTATCAGACTGTTATATTTAAAATGTTGCCACCTCACCCAATCCCAATATGGAGAAACACTAATTTCAGACAAATGTCAGTTTGCTGTCTGATCTCAGTTTTCAGTATTTAGGGCAGAATGTTCACTACTTTTTAAGTGACCTGGTCAGCCTTATTTTAGTTTTTTCCTAAGGTCAGAATGAATTCACGAATACAGTGGAATTCACAATAATTTCTTCATTGCTCTGAGAATAAATTCAGTGCAATTAAGCTGAAATTCATAAAGTGGTTTGCCTTTATTGTAAATACTTTTATTTTTTTTTTTAATTTGTTAACCAGTGTAGAGCCCTGATCAATTTTGACAAATGTTAGTCTCAGTCCAAGGTATACAAAACAAATCAACAAACAAAAATAAAAGGGATTAGAACATGCAGTAATTGTGCATTTACAAAGAAAAGATTAACAATGATGGTACAATCATAATTTGCATTATTTTCATGCAAAATCAAAGCTGAGTAATGGGAGAATCAAAGCTGAGTAATGGGAGAAGCTCTTTGATTTTGCAAGCTTGGCAGCACATGATATTGATTGCTTTCTGTAGTTTGGGTAGATGGCAGATGGTCATCTACTTTGAGGCTGCATTTTTATTAACTCATTTTATCACTAGTTGACTTGGGCAGCATGGCAAGCTTCCAAGGTAAAAGTGCATAGCAGCCTGCATTGCTGAGCATAATCTGCTGCACATGATGTAACTAAATTTCGGTTGTACAGTGCCTGGTGCCTTTGGAACTAGCAGAATGCAGAAATATTCAACACCCACAGCCAGCTTGGTCACACATTTCTCAGCTTCTTTTTCGTCACTCTGGTACTTTTCTAAGCTGAACTGTTGTGTTATGCATGATAATCTTTGCCAGTATGAGTGTGCAGCAAACACACTTTCTAGCATTTCATTACTCTACTCAGTGCATTGTGTGCCTATGTATGCAACATATAACTACGAGTTCCAGCTCCAGCTGTGTGTGTGTGTGTGCGTGCACACATATGCAAATTATTATGTACAGTTGTACCTGTTACAAGAAGATAAGCAAGTGATGAACAAAAGTTTGGCTTACTCCTGCCAAATAATGTACAGACCACTGCTGACTGCAGTTTAGCATGTGTTGTATGGAAGTCTGTTTTACTTAATTCATTTCAAAAGCAGATTTGTATCTTTTACCATGTTTTATCAAAAGGACAGGAAATCTTTCTGAACTGCTTAGCAGTTTTCTATATAATATGCTCCTAATAATATGAAAGTATGAAACTACAGGTGAATGAAAAGCCACGTGTATGAAATCCATTTGAATGTATGCATCCAGTTCACTACTCGTCCTCAGTCCTGTTAGTTCCATTTATTTATTGACAGTCTAAAAAAGTAACCCATTGTGTCACTCACCACTCTAAGTAATGCAGTCAATGTGGCCTGCAACTTTACATTAAAGAAATGTTTCATGTCAGTGTTAACATTTTTCTCCTATCAGCCACAGTGAATTTTTCCTATAATATGGGGTAATCCATATTCTTTTTTATACCCAGCAATAGTCCAGTGTAGCAGAATCATACCCACCTCCTCTTTATTTATGTAAATTTGATAACCAGGCTGGAACACTGATACCCATGGACTTATTTTGGGCCCAGCTAAGGTGGGAGAAAGAAACACACCAATAAAAATCTATGCAGGATGTGACAATGTGCTGTATTGTCAGCACCAGTGGTGAGGATTCAGGCTCCTTGATTACTGGCCCAGAGAGGAGACATCACATATTGGTGAGCAGTGATGTGGATATGAATTGAACTTCTGTAGTCTCTAAGCAGTTGTCACTAAAGGTGTGTCCTCTCAGTAGCCACAACGTAAACATTCAGAGTTTCATTTTACAACAGTTTTATTTATTTATTTAGTTAGTTATTTTTGTTAGTTTAGTTTTCTCAGGGAAATCGGGCAGATGTCAGCAGAGGATTATGGTAAGCTGACAAAGAACCAGATGGCCAAGTTGTGCGAAACCAAAGGACTGGTGTATGCCAACCTGACTTAAGAGGAAATGATTTCAACCTTAGTTGCAGCTCAGGCCAGCAACCAGGAGGATAACCAGTCTGATGATGGGAATTGCAGACCTCAGAAAGAGGACAGTTCACCTTTTCCTCACAGGACTTAAAAATCCATCTGGAGTTAGAGACTTAAACTGGAGGCCAAACATTTGAAATTAGAATGAGCACAGATTGCAGCATTTGGAGGTTGAAGTATAATCGGCAGAGAGACTGCGGCATTTAAAGGCTTAAGAAAATCAGAAGCAGCATCAACATGAAGGGAGATGCTGACTCTTCATCAGGGTCATGGAGGTAATGGGGAAGGGAATAAATGAACCCCAGAAGCAATAAATGTCAGTACATTTCTTCCACAGTTTACAGAGGGTGATACATTTGATAGTTTTATTCATATATTTGAGAGAGTATGTAAACAGTTTAATGCTGACCAAGGGCTTTGGGTAAGGTTCTGACCCCCTTACTCCATGGTAAAGCTGTAACTGCTGTTTCTAAATTGTCTGATGTTAATTGTTTAAACTATGATAAAGTAAAGTAAAGGACTGTTTACTTGAATGTTTTAAGTTAACACCTAAAGTTTACAGAAAAAAAGTTTCATGAGCATAGACACATGGCAGATGAAAGTGTGTGTGATTGTATTGCTGAGCTAAGCACTTATTTTCATAGGTAGGTGAGTTGGTGTCAGGTCACCACTTTTGAAGGTCTGGCAGAACTTTTGGTGAGGCAACAAGCCCTTAGCACTTTGCCTGAGGACATGAGAATCTGGTTGGTAGACTGCAAGTGTAACTCTGCAGATGAGCTGGTGAAAAAGGGAACTCCACTTAACAAGCAGGGTATCACTGCACAGGTACGGGATAAAAAAACACAGAGTAAGAAACACCAAACAAAAGTTTATTTCAGAAAATAATAACCCCGATAGTAATAATAATAATAGTATAGTTATAACAGCATGATGGTTAGCAAATGAATTGTTGCAATTATTCATAAATTAATTGCCTGAGACAAGCTTTCAGTTGACAGAACAGAGAATAGAATGTTGGCAACTAGCAGAGGTTGAAAAAGGAAGCATAAAGAATTTGGTGGGGGTGTTATACTTAGGAGAATTAGTGAGGATATGAGGGAACTATGACATGCAGCAAGTATTAAACAGTGGTTAGATGGAAAATAATATTAAAAGAAAGGGGTATTAGCAAGTTGAAGCTATAGGTGAATGTCATGCTGAATTTATGTTAACATTATTTTCCTAACGATAATGTAACTTGGCCTCATTTTTTAGGTGAACCTTAAGATATTTCCTGAAAGACAGGTAATATGCTACATCCATTATTGCTGTGGGTAGGGCTTGCAAAAGTTTGGGGCCTAGAACTGAGAAGCTAAGCTTACTGCATGTTTTGCTTGTTGTGGTGATGTGAAGGGAGGAGGGTTGATGTGTTTGTGACCTGAGGTTATAAGGCCTCTCTCTTAGAGTGAAGCTGCCAACCAGATAGGAGAAGGTATTTTAACTAAAAAGTTTGAGCAGAGAAATAATAAGATCAGCCCTCTGTTGAATGGGGAGCAGATTAGCCTTTTTCAGCACTAAGCAGTGGTGCTTGGATATAGAAGCTGGTATGATGAAGCAGCAGTTGATGTTGATGGTAATCTGTAATGTTGTAAAACATTTCTTTGAGGCCGTGGCATAATAGGAAGTGCGTGTTAATGGGAGCCAATCAGTCTGTGCATGTGCACTCCTGCCTTGCGGAACAGCAGCTGGCTATAGAACCCACTGCAAGCATGTAAAGCACAACCAAATGAGTTTCAGATAATCATTATTAAAGTAAGGCTTCTCACATCACTTCTACAGCAAGGAATGTGTAGAAGGTCAGAATGTCTCTTTTGTGATAGTTATAAATAAGTAAAACGTGATGACAGGAAACCTGGAGTAAGAGCATCTACTAACAGGAATAATTGACATGACAAGCTCTATAACCCCTGATGCAACAAACAGTAAAATAAAGACTAGTAAGCATTCAAAGATGGCTGCCGTTCTATAAGCACTGCAGTACTTCAGCTCTTCAAATACCTGAGAAAAAAATCAACCCTGTGGAGTTATACTTAGAGTTAAGATATTAATTGACAGCAATTACTAATCTACCAGAAGTCACTTTTGTTTCTGAGGAAAGAAAATTGGAAAAAATATTTGCTAATAGCAGGATTGGATCTGATTGTCAGGTTGACTCTGAACAGAACACTGAACAAAGGACTGACTTATCTCACTGCTGTAACTTTTCCTTGGGAAATAAATCTACTTGCAGAATTTCGAAATGTCAAAAGAGGACAAAAATATGGAAACTACAACTACCAAAACTAAGTTGTCAGCTTTGCAATCGCCAGAGAAAGAATCTTTCTATAAGAGACAGAAAACTTTCAAACAACAAGAGACTGCAAAAACAGGAACAGCAACAAAATCTGATCAACAGGTCACAATGGAAGAAATCAAATCAGCATTGCTACCCATACAGGATGCTTTAAATGAGCTAACAGCTCAATTCTCGAAAGAATGGAGAAAGCAGAAACTAGAATAGCTGCAAATGAAGACAACATAATAATGCTTACTAAAAGAACAGAGACACATGGGGCAGGCATTCAATCGATGCAAAACAAAATTCTGGACTTGGAAGCAAGATCTAGACAATATAATAATCAGAGGGATTCATGAATCCATTCAATATAATGATCTGATTACTTCTATCACACAAATAGTCGAAATTCTGCTCAAGGACTCTGAGGAGGTTAAACAGATGGTCATAGAAAGGGCTCATAGAGCATACAGAGAATCTCAAGCTTCAAATATACCCAGACCTGTTTATGTTAAAATATTGAACTACCAAGACGTAAGCAAAATACTGTTAACTATAAAAAAAACTGGTGGATTTATAATGTGGCAAAACAATAAAATCTCCATATCACAGGATTTACCAACACAAATAAGGCAATCTAGACAAATGCTGGCTCCATATTGTAAGTTTCTGATTGACAAAAATATCAGATTTCAAATGAAATATCCCAATAACCTAATTTTTACTGTGGATGGCATTAAATACTCTGTAAGCACTTTGAAGCTTTTAAGGCTCCCATCTTCAGAAATGTAAACAGTCCATCTGGCTTTCTGCAACATCAGAGAGAATGGGATTCTCTATTTCGAGGCTTCAAAATCCTTTGTCTGCTCTATTTCTTGTTCCAGGCCTGATGATTCATCTTCTTATCTTCTTATTTTTCCAGTTGCAGTTTTATGGCTGTAGTGAGCATTTGTAATCCACGAGGCAACAGGAAATGCATTGGAGGAAGCAGAGGGACCAGGAGGTCCGTTTAGAATTCGGTCCCATCGCGAGCCAAGGAAAGGACTTAGACTGTTTTACAGTTTTACTACCTGGGAAGAAAGAAGATCTCCTGGAAAGGTTAAACAAAACCTTTTGCAGTTAATTTGATGAACAAACGACTGTAAGATATTGGGTGAAGTTAGAGTGTTGCAGGTAAATGCTGTGGAAATCTATTGAGTATTAGAGAAGGAGACTGTAATGTGTAATGGCAGAATAAGGTACTGTGGTTTCTTATATATATTTCTGTCTCCCTTTTCTTTTATTTCTTTCCTCTTTTCTCTTAGATAGGGAATATCATTTCTAAATGTAAAATGTATAAAAATGAGTAGATTAACAGGTTAAAATAATGTGCAGTTAATAATAAAAGATTATATAGGTAGTTGCTTTTAAATGTGTAATACAAAGCATTTTCCTTTCTTGTTCTCCTTTCTGCTCTGCTCTTTTTATGCTCTCTTTTTTAATCCTTTTGTTCCTCTCTCTTATATAAATGCTCATCACAAGTGAAAATGACATTTTTGCTTTACTGTGAACTGCACTGATTTTTATTATTAACATGTTAGTATGTTAGTTAGCATGGGAGGAACAAAGTAGATTAAAATAGTTAGATCATTTAATTCAGTAGATGCAGGGTGTTGAGAAATGTTAAATAATTATGTGCTTTCTATGTTAACTAATATTTAGTTCTGTTTAGATCAACAAAACAAAATGTTACATGTTATTGCTGCTTATAAGGTTAGAGTGAAATGAAGTACATTAGAATTTCATGGTGCAATTAGTTCATTTGAATATCCAAAATATGATCAGAGCTGTAGTTACTTATAGTAGTGTTTAGTAAGGAATGTCAGAATTAGGCTTTGTAGACGTAGTAGTAGTTGTTGTAGGTTTTTTGCATGGGGTTTTATTGTTAAATAATAGAATTAGTAGGTTAGTTACTCAGATGGTTTCCAGTAATGTGAAAAACCTATGTTCATCCTGGTCCAGAGGAATAGTGGTTAGGCACTGGGTAGGGATGGGATGGCAGTTTTGCTTCCAAATATTTGTCGATATGCCAACTTATGTTATTCTAAGATTGCTTAAAAAGAGTAGACATCGATGTACATTTCTAAGGATTTTTAAATGTGGATAATAGAATCTTGGAATGTCAAAGGACTCCAGAACATGAGCTGTTCTTTCACTTGTTCCTCAAATCATCAGCGGGTTGTATTTTATTACAAGAAACACATATGACTAATGACCAGTGGGAGTCAGTGAAAGATAAGAAATGGGTTAGGAAGATTGTGAAGGAACTACGAACAGTGCAGGAGTGGCAATTATAATTAAGAATCACTTTCAGGGAGATATTTTGTATATGAAAACGGATCAGGAGGGTAGATGGTGTTTGGTACTTCTCACATCCAAATGTTATGATAAACCTATAGTACTAGTTTGTATATATGCCCCCAATGTTAACCAGCATCATTTCATAACTTCAATTTATTCCATTTTACAGTCATATAATAATTGCTATATAGTGATGGGTGGTGACTGGAACTCTTATCAAGATCCGAAATTAGACAAGTTGGGTGCTTCTAAAGCGTTCAATAAACAGGCAATGGTAGCATTGAATGAATTGAAAATTGATTTCAAACTGTTTGACCCTTTTAAACATACACACTCACAAGGGAAAGCAGAAAATTTTACGTTTTACTCAACCTGCCATAAAATGTGGTCGAGAATTGACTTTTTCCTAATTTCAGAGGTACTGATCTCAGCCGACCCTAGTGTTTCTAATCAAGTCAGACAACTCTCAGACCATTCAAAGATAACCTTAACCAGCAATAATATGAATACTAAGAGGCTTCGGGGGTATAATTGGTCCTTGAATCCATACTTATTAACCAAGGAGGATATATTAATGGAAGTTAAGGAGATTCTTAAACAATTACTATACAATATTTCCCAAAACAGACACCCGATAGATATAGAATGGACTACTATTAAAACGCAGCTAAGAGGATTATTTATTCAAAAAGCTACTTATTATAAAAAATTGCAAAATAAGTCTCAATTGGATTTAGAAACTAAAATTCAAGTATTGGATCAAGATCTGATGAGGAACTATAATGAACAGACAGAAACCGAGTTATTTAGGTGTCAGAAAGAACTGTTTCTACTTCATAATAGAAAACTGTCACTTTATGAGCAAAGAAATTTAGTAAAATATGCAAATCATATTCAAAAAATCAACACGGTTAATTTCAGAAATACTCTATAACAATACTACATATACTGACAAGGCAGATATCATGAAGACCTTTGAAAAAAATTTTAATCAGATTTACGGAGAGCAGCAGACACTCTTGCAAGATAAAGAAAGAAAAGATTTTCTACAAAAAATCACTTTCCCTAATATTGATAAGGATTTCCATAGAGATTTAATCAAACCGAAGGTGTTAGAGACAATCAAGAAATTAAAGCCTCATAAAGCCCCAGGGCCAGATGGTTTGACATCAGAATTTTACAAATCCTTTAGTGAGATTTTGAGCAATGTATTGTCACAGACTTTTAATTATATTATGAATGGAATTAATGATCCTCATTTTAATGCTTCAAGGACAGTTCTCATATTGAAGGAGAAAGGTGATCCCAAAAATCCTGATAATTACAGGCCCATATCTCTTTTGAATATCGACATGAAAATCATGACATCCATTCTGTAGACTGAAAAAGGTAATAAACTTAATAATATCAGAGGAACAGGCGGGTTTATGGATGGGAGACAGACCACGGACAATACCTTAACGCTTCATACCTTAATCTCTTATGAAACACAAAACCTGAATTTGTATGCCCTAATAATTGATGCTCAGAAGGAATTTGATAGGGTTAATTTGGTTTATTTATTTGATATATTACCATATTTTAATATACCCCAGGAGTTTGTTTCAATGTTAAGGATACTATATAATGATGCATATACAAATTTATTTATAAATAATAGGATACAAATCAAAAATGGTACCCGCCAGGGCCCCATTATCTCCCATCTTATTTAATCTGTACTTAAAATGTATTTTATAATTCTCCAGTTCTGTATGGGATAAAGGTTGGGTTGGCTGCCTTTGCAGATGATTTAAACATATATTGTACCACACCTGTTTAAAATATTAGCTGCAATAGGAATCTTTGAGAGAATTTCCAACTACAAGCTAAATTAAAAATCTAAAATATTCCCTTTCAATGCTACCATTGATAGGACAAGTAACGATGGAAGAAAGGATAAAATATTCCACTGAAAATATGGATTTTTTTATAAACAATGTAAAGTCAACTGCAGATCAAATAACATTGGATCTAGAAAGATGGAGTAAGTTGAAGTTACCATTGATGGCAAGAGCAGCAATTATAAGAATGAATGTTCTTCCCAGAATGTTATATATTTTTAGAGCTGCACAACTCAGAATATCATATGAAAAATTGATGGTTCCTTTAGTGATTCAGGCCAATAGGATCTTAAAGACATCATACAAATGGACACCCAAATGGGTGCTCCTAACGCAATGTTAAAGCTTTACCCTTTCTAAATGATCGAACAATGAGTAAATATAAGTTAATGGAACACATAAAGAGCTATCAAACTCTTTTGCTTCCTTAAACTTATTAAAATATATGATGGTATTCCAACCATTTCATAACAATTGGTAGTCAATTGATAGATTTAAAGAAATTCATTAAGGAGTTAACTGTACTTGATTTATATCCGGAACTTCCTATTTCCTATTTAATCATAGTAAGACAGTTGAAAGACTTAGCTATTAACTATTTTAATAACTTTGAAATGAAAGAGGAGGACTTAATCACTGTTGCAGGATAGAAAATATATAAACTGGGAGAAATTGATATTGTCAGATGACAATAAGATATTGGAGGCATTCAGTACAACATTAAAGTCTGTATCCCTTCAAAATTGATTTTACGCAGCTGATGATTTTCAACACTCTTCACAAATTTGATCCAAGAATTCACCTAAATGCCCACATTGTTTAGATCAAACAGTTCTGGATTTGCTTCACAAGTGTATTTATAAATTGTGGAATTCACTTAAATTACAATTACAAAAATGGGCTACCAAAACTCAACAAATTTAGGAAAATCAAAAGGATTTTAATTATGAATATTTGTTTATTAATGAAATTATATATAGCCAAAATTGGTTGAACCCAGACCAGACATCGAAAATTTCAGATTGGTGGCTATACAACATATCTTTAATTAGTGACCACAAGAAAAATATCAACAATATAAAAATATACTTAGAGTACAATGTAAAATCAATCTTAGATTAGATAGAGGAGGTAAAGACAATACAGTTTGTTGGCTTGATTTGTTATTGTGGGTTTTCTTTTTTTTTTTTTAAATTATTAGTACTGTACTTATGACTAATATATGAGGTTGACATATAATGTGAAGTTAACCTATGGAAGCATTTTGTAAATATTGTACATAGTGTGTGAATTTGTAATATGGTTGTGAAAAACAATAAAAAATGTTTATTGAAAAAAAAAATAAAGACTAGTAAGAAGTGTGCATGCCTGTTTTGCAAAAATAATAATAATTATTAATAATAATAATAATACTAATAATAATAATAATATGAGAGGGAAGGAGAATCCTGTATTGTTATGAAAATGCTCAGGATCACTGTAGATCAGATGTACACTTTCTTTGAGGGGTAATATAATGACTATACATTCAGCTTAACTAGTTTATACTCATAAAATAATTTGTGCGTCCTAGCCACTATCTTTGTAGCTCATTCATGTGTCTTGTCACCCAGTTTCTTCTCTCTCTCTCTCACGCATACTCTCTCTCTGTATCTTTCTGTATAAGGCCTCAATAACTGGGCATAGTAAAGCAATTTACAAGGGAACAATGGGAGGACTTGTGTATGGCTCCTACGTATGCAACAAATCTAGACGATTTAGAATTTGTTCTTGGAAGTGTTTGCTTAGGTATTTTTGTATCCTTAAAACACTACAAAGAATTTTTCCTTGGATAGATGGCAGATGTTGGAGATGTGATAGCAAAGAAAGAGGTAACTGGAATTTTCGTTTTGGATGTGTAATGCATTGGCAGACTTCAAAAATTCCTTACAGAGTACTTCACCAGAAATATTGGGTGAGAAAATACATTTAACTAAGGAAATGATTCTTCTGAGCTGGGTCACAGGATTTGAATTGCCTAGACATAGTAAAGCCCTGTGAAGTTTAATTCTGCCAGCTGCCAAAAAAGCAATTGCTAGAAAATGGAAATCGATGTATAAATCAACTTTTTTTGAAGGACTAAATATTGTAACAGAGAAAAAAAAATGGAAGTGAGATTTTTAGAAAAGGGTAGGAACAGACTGCATATAAATGTAAATTGTAGGATGAATATGTGCAAAATAATGATTTGGAGGAAGAGTAAGGTTTAAGGAAATGCAGGATGTGGGCATGGGCGCCAGAACCATAAAGCGAGGGAGGAGGGGAGCCCCCCCACTTTTGCAGATCATCCAACCTCCCAGCTGTCCCAAATTATTACTTATGCTGACATCATCATGCAGAGCACAACGTATTTCAAGGTTTCAAATGATTTTGCAAGCGGGAACAGAAACGGACGGTTTTATTTAGCTGCTGCTGCTTATCTTCTGCTCGGAGGACTGAGGATGGAGTCTGAACTGACAGTTGCTAGGAGACGTACCAAAGAAGCTTTTCAGAGTGAGTAAGCTGGTGTGTGTGTGTGAAAATGTCCCCAACAGAATACATCTGGTGGCTAGAGGTGCTCGGGCTCAAACCCTGTACCTTGGGTACATAGCCACCATCACTTGTGAATTTATGCCACACATTTTTGTTCTGTTCCTCTGGTTTTCAGGAGTGGTAAAACAAAACCTTTTATTCTAGCAATTTTCTAAGGTTATAAAATCAGTATTTGAAATGTGTCCCTATTTTGGGGCTGTATTCCCCCATTATTTGACCAAGGACAGCGCAGTGGCGCAGCGGTTAACATTGTTGCCTCACAGCAAGAGGTTCCCCGGTTCAATTCTTGGCTGGGGTGCCTTCCTTGCAGAGTCTGCATGTCCTCCCTGCATTTACTTGGGTTTCCTTCAGGTACTCCAGTTTACTCCCACATTCCAAAGACATGCGACTGGAGCATTTCTCCCCAGGCCTCCACTGAAAATTGGCTTCATTCCAAGTTGGACTTTCCCAGTTAACAAATGTAAAATAAAAAATAAATAAATAAATAATTATTGGCTTTGTTCTGTATTTTTGTGCTAAGAGGTTGAGAGCTATGGTGAGATGTGAGAACTGAATTCACTAAATGATATGATAGCCATTTAAGTTTGTCTTCCTCTCTTTCAAGAAACTGCTGGTTTAGCTTAGTGGTATGTTGCTCTGACTGTAGTGAACAGGGTTCTGGGATCAAGACTTGGCAGTGAAATGCATGGTCGTAACACAACATTTTATGCAAGCAACTTTCCAAAATTATACAAGCAATGTTTAAAATGTGTCCCTGGTTTTTGGCCTTTTGTCGTCCCTGCCCCCCCCTCCCCCAGTTGAAAATAAGTTCAAGAAGCTGTGCAACATGCCTATGGCTTACACTACTGTGAATCTGTATTTATATGAGCCTAAAGTCCCTAGCCACCATCACTTGTGAATTTATGCTTCACATTTTTGTTCTGTTCCTCTGGGTTTCAGGAGTGGTAAAACAAAACCTTTTATTCTAGCAATATTCTAAGATTATAAAATCAGTTTTTGAAATGTGTCCCTATTTTGGGGCTGTATTCCCCATTATTGGCTTTGTTCTGTATTTTTGTGCTAAGAGGTTGAGAGCTATGGTGAGAAGTGAGAACTGAATTCACTAAATGATATGATAGCCATTTAAGTTTGTCTTCCTGTCTTTCATTCAGCTTAGTGTTATGTTGCTCTGACTGTAGTGCACAGGGTTCTGGGTTCAAGACTTGGCAGTGAAATGCATGGCCGTAACACAACATTTTATGCAAGCAACAGCAACTTTCCAAAATTATACAAGCAATGTTTAAAATGTGTCCTTGGTTTTTGGCCTTTTGCCCCCCCCCCCCCCATTGAAAATAAGTTCAAGAAGCTGTGCAACATGCCTATGGCTTACACTACTATGATTCTGTATTTATATAGTGTGTGTAGAAGTAGACTGTTATCATGAAAATGTTTTGAATAGGGCAGTTTTATCATTATTGGTGCATGAATTTTGCTTCATTGCCTACTGGAAAAATGTGCAAACAATAAATTTAAAATGCACTTGTGTGTGGAAGTAGACTTTTATGATGGAAAGTTTCTGAATAGAGCAGTTTTGTCATTATT